>NC_079192.1:330003887-330303887 GCF_029499605.1 Hyla sarda
CCCCATAGGAACCGCACAGCTCCCGGGACGTGAGTCATCAGAGACCAGTTAGACAGAAAACAACAACTCAACTTCAGAAGCTAATAACTATTGGAAGGATTAAGATTTTTTAATAGAAGTAATTTACAAATCTTTTTAACTTTCCGGAGCCAGTTGATATATAAAACAAAGTTTTGGCCTGGAATACCCCTTTAATTTATTTATTTTCCTTAAATTAAAGAATATTTATTGTTCTAGAAATGCCAAAGTGATTCCTTTTTCCTATGTGGGTTATATAGTTCTTATATAGATAGCCAACATAAATGTTTCTCTATTTACTTGTTTTGTCATTGAAGTACTTATAACAATATGTGACATATAAGCTGTATTCTTTGCTACCAGACCCTAAAGTCTCCTGGAAATGTAATTTTGTGTTGGTTCTTCAAAAACCTCTTTATTTAGTAAAAGTCATTTGATGTGGATGCAACATGTTTTTGATCTTGCCGAATTAATAGAAATGTGTGGTATCTGTTTTTTGTTTTTTTTATTTTGCAGCCCTAAGTATCCTGTCTATCCTGCTGGTCATGCTTGGGAAGTTTGGTATCACATCTGCATTCTCAATGGTTTATGTATACACTGCTGAGCTGTACCCTACAGTCGTAAGAAACATGGGTGTTGGAGCCAGTTCTATGGCATCTAGATTGGGCAGCATTTTATCCCCTTATTTTGTTTACCTTGGTAGGTCCTGTTACTTTATAAATGTTTCTAGAAAAGTATTTGTTATGTATAAATGTTGAACAAGAAATGTATTACTATTTAGAAAAAAAAATCAAACACTGGACACACAAAGTGACACTTAGAATTAGAAATAAACATAACAGAAATGTAGCATCCTTCTGCTGATAGGTTTTTTAGAGAGATTATTATTACTACAAATTTAAAATTTAGATCAATGTATGTAAGGACCGTGCTCCAGCATGGAAGACTCTACTCTAGCCCTAAAATATTTTCAAGGGTTAGTGCTGAGACTCTCATGAGATGTAGCCAGGTAAAGTGCCCGGCATTAGCGCGCTTTACTTCCCACTCACACTCAGCCTATCTAATTGCAGCTGACTGCTTTATAGACTATAATGGAGCCTTATGATGTTCTGCTCACCTCCCTTGTGGTCCTGCACGGATCCAAGCCTGGCCCAGCTTCATACGTGACAGTAAAGAACAGCAATGGACGATCCAGCAATTCCTTTAAAACTTCAAGCTTTATTCCAATATAGGTTAAAAGTAGCAGGAAATACAAACAACACACCACTTAGCCGGTAACACACTCCACATGGACGCGTTTCAAGCGCATGCGCGTTCTCGTGATCACCACAACACCTGTGCAGTCCTCTTCCGCTAAGTAGATCACCCAGAGGGAGGAGTTATAAGTCATGTGAATATAAAATACATGTACTGGAAAAGCAAAAAAGGGGAAAAAAAACACGGAGGGCCGGACGCAAACACAGGAGGAGAAGTCACGGAGGAAATCGCTACAGACCCGCAAAGAGAGTAGTAGGTTCTGTCACGCGGCTTAAATTTTGCTCCAAAAAAATGAATTGAATGTATTCCATACTGTAAAGGGGTACTCCAGTGGAAATCATTTATATATACATATACTGTATATACTCAAGTATAAGCCGAGCTTTTCATCATGACTTTTTGTGCTGAAAACACCCCCCCTCGGCTTATACTCGAGTGAACTCTCCGCCTGTTCAGTGGTCTTCAACCTGCGGACCTCCAGATGTTGCAAAACCACAACTCCCAGCATGCCTGGACAGCCATCGGCTGTCCGGGCATGCTGGGAGTTGTAGTTTTGAAACATCTGGAGGTCCGCAGGATGAAGACCACTGCAACCTTCGTCATCATCATCCAGACCCCCCCCCCCCCCCCTTTTTTTAGTTTTCTACTCCCCTCCCCTCGGTGGGAAGGAAGGGTGAGCTGGTCTGGGCCATCTATGCTGAAGGGACCGTCCGGTGGGAGGGATAGTCGTTCCGGGCTGTCCATCTTCACCGGGAGGACCTCTTCTCCGCTCCGGCCCCGGACTAGTGACGTTGCCTTGACGACGACGCACAAGGACGTTCGTCCCTGCAACTATCCCTCCGCACTGGACGGTCCCTGCAGCATAGATGGCCCGGACCAGCTCACCCTTCCTTCCCACCGAGGGGAGGTGAGTAGAAAACTAAAGGGGTCTTGATGATGAAGAAGGCCGCAGTGGTCTTCAATCTGCGGACCTCCAGATGTTGCAAAACTACAACTCCCAGCATGCCCAGAGTTGTTGTTTTGCAACATCTGGAGGTCCGCAGGTTGAAGACCACTGGATTGACATGCGGTGATGATAACAGGCGGTGATGATGGGGGGGGGGGGGATAGGATGATGACAGGGGGATGATGACAGGCGGGGATGATGAAAGGGGGGATGATGACAGGTGGTGATGATGAAGGGGGGGGATGATGACAGGGTGATGATGACATGGGGAGATGATGTATTTCCCACCCTAGGCTTATAGTCAAGTCAAAAGTCAATAACTTTTCCTGGGTTTTTGGGGTGAAATTAGGGGGCCTCGGCTTATATTCGGGTCGGCTTATACTCGAGTATATACGTTATATAATTTTATTTATTTATTTATTTATTTATTTTTTAAACTGGCTCCAGAAATTTATACAGATTTGTAAATTACTTCTATTAAAAAAAAAACTTAATCCTTCCAGTACTTATCAGCTGCTGTATGCTCCACAGGAACTGTCCGGAGCAGGAGAAAATCCCCATAGCAAACCTATCCTACTCTGGACAGTTCCTGACATGGTCAGAGGTGGCAGCAGAGAATGCTGTGGTCAGACTGGAAAGAACTACACAACTTCCTGTGGAGCATACAGCAGCTGATAAGTACTGGAAGGGTTAAGATTTTTTAATAGAAGTAATGATGTGAAAAACAGAAATCAATAAGTTCATACGCAACTTGACAGTAAAGGGACACTTCTACGACCTACAAGAAAACGAAAGCAACACACCAGATATCAAAATATAAAATCAATATACATCATTAATGTTCGCAGAACAACAAGCATTATTTGCCCTAGAGGATCTAAACTCTGAAAATGAATTGACAACCAGAGATGTCACCTGGAATGCTAATCACAGAAATAAGAATCCATTTTATATCCATTGTAGTCACGCACCAAAGGAATGGACAAATTTCAAGAAGTTATGGAACACGAACTGGTGACTCTAAACAAGAATATAAAATCCAAAAGAAATAAGTTCAGCAACCTTAGCACTGCACAGCGTGCAGCATTAAAAGAGTTGCGGGATGATGATTCCATAATAATCTGTCCGACAAAGGTGGAATTGTAACTGTAATGGACAAATGTAACTATTGCTCAAATCCATGACCTACTGTCCGATGAAGAGGTAAATGGCAGATTGGATACTGACCCCACCTCTAAATACACCAAGGAACTCGAAATCCTCCTACAAGAGGGGGTAGTGTTAAATGTTTTAACAAACAAGGAAGCAGAATATCTTCTAGGAGATAACCCTGTAAGGCCTATCTTATACACGTTACCTAAAATGCCCCCCCCATGTGGCCTTTCGTATCCAGTCGGGGCTGCCTCGTAGAGAGACTATCTCTATGGCTGGACCAGATGCTACAACCTCTGGTCCAGCGTGTTCCGGGGTACTTGCTGGACTCCACGTGCTGTCCTGGGAAATCTTAGTACAGTGATGTGATCTGAGGGGTGCTGGCTAACTAGCAACCTTGTGTCACTGCATACATGTATTCCGCAGTCTGTAGCACTAGACGCACTGGGGTACCACTTATACCGCCACAGCAAGTACTCCAAAGATTTCTGTGGATTCCTTAAATAGGTCACATGGTTTTTGATGTTGCACAATTTTTTTTCTTTTTACAGAAAATTCTTTATCCAGTGCAGTGGAGTTTCCATGGGGGCGAGGCATTCCCCCTCGTTAGCAAACCTCACAATGTCCTACTGGAAGGAGTAAACTTTATTTTCAGTTGATAATGCGTTTTCACGCCATGTGCAGTGGTATGGAAGATTCATAGATGATCTCCTCCTCATTTGGAGGGGTGATATGTCTTTCATACCACTGTTCATGAAATACCTTAATTCTAACACATTTAATTTAAAGTTTACTCACCATGTAGCTTCCTGGATTTAAAACTTAGAGGAGTTACTGGTCAAAAAATTCAAACATCCACCTTCAGAAAAAGGGGTACTCCGGTGGAATACAGTCAGGTCCATAAATATTGGGACATTGACACATTTCTAACATTTTTGGCTCTATACACCACCACAATGGATTTGAAATGAAACGAACAAGATGCAAGATGTGCTTTAACTGCAGATTATCAGCTTTAATTTGAGGGTATTTACATCCAAATCAGGTGAACGGTGTAGGAATTATAGCATATGTGCCTCCAACTTCTTAAGGGACCAAAATCAAACTTTCAATTTTTAATACTTGGTTGCAAATCCTTTGCAGTCAATTACAGCCTTAAGTCTGGAACGCATAAACATCACCACCAGACATTGCTGGGCTTCATCCCTGGTGATTCTCCATACTCTTCTCTTCCTATCACTCTGGTACAAGTTGATCTTGGCCTCATCTGTCCATAGGATGTTGTTCCAGAACTGTGAAGGCTTTTCTAGATGTCGTTTGGCAAACTCTAATCTGGCCTTCCTGTTTTTGAGGCTCACCAATGGTTTCCATCTTGTGGTGAACCCTCTGTATTCACTCTGGTGAAGTCTTCTCTTGATTGTTGACTTTGACACACATACACCTACCTACTGGAGAGTGTTTTTGATCTGGCCAACTGTTGTGAAGGGGTTTTCTTCACCAGGGAAAGAATTCTTTGGTCATCCTCCACAGTTTTTTTCCTTGCTCTTCCGGGTCTTATGGTGTTGCTTAGCTCAACGGTGCGTTCCTTCTTTTTAAGATTGTTCCAAACAGATGTTTTGGCCACGCCTAATGTTTTGGCTATCTCTGATGGGTTTGTTTTGTTTTTTCAGCCTAATGATGGCTTGCTTCACTGATAGTGACAGCTCTTTGGATCTCATCTTGAGATTTGACAGCAACATATTCCAAATGCAAATAGCAAACTTAAAATGAACTCTGGACCTTTTATCTGCTCATTGTAATTGGGATAATGAGGGAATAACACACCTGGACATTCAACAGCTGAGAAGCCAATTGTCCCATTACTTTTGGTCCCTTGGCAGATGGGAGGCACATATGCAAACTGTTGTAATTCCTATACTGTTCACCTGATTTGAATGTAAATACCCTCAAATTAAAGCTGACAGTTTGGAGTTAAAGCACATGTTGTTCGTTTAATTTCAAATCCATTGTGGTGGTGCATAGATCCAAAAATTTTTAGAATTGTGTCGATGTCCCAATATTTATGGACCTGTCAGTATGTAGGGTGCACTTCACGGCCGTTAAAAACAAGAATTAGGGACCATCTAAATGATTCCAGATTAGATAGTACCAGAAACAAATCCGGCGCTGCTATACATTTTTCAGCAGTACATTGTGGCCGTACAGACAGTTTTAGGGCATATGGCATAGAGAAGGTGAAAATGACCACCAGAGGTGGAGACCTACAATGCAAGCTCCTCAGTCGTGAGGCTTATTGGCAGTTCACATTGCAAACAACATTGCCCCGAATGGGTTAAACAAGAGAAAGGAATTGATGTTTAATTACTAAAAACCCATAGGCTGCCCCTCGTGGTCACATAATCCCGTTACATGTACACTCAAACATACTGAAACAGTTTTCTAGTGACACAGCACACACGATACTATTACTGTTCAGTGTTGTGTGCACACAGGAACTTTCCATTCTTGAAACTATGTAGAAGTACTTTTGAAACCTGTAACATGTTTTAAATAGTACATGTATTTTATATTCACATGTCTCCTCCCTCTGGGTGGTCTACTTAGATGAAGAGGACTGCATAGGTGTTGTGGTGATCAAGAGCGCGATTGCGCTCGAAATGCGTCCATGTGGAGTGTGTTACCGGCTAGGTGGTGTGTTGTTTTGTATTTTGTACTACTTTTAACCTATATTTGAATAAAGCTTGAAGGTTTAAAGGAATTGCTGGATCGTCCATCGCTGTTCCTTACTGTCATATAATAGAGCCTTCACCTGTAATAAAACAGGTTACGTGATGAGTCAGCAATGAAGCCCGCTATTGCCGATCAAAACGTTTAACATGTCTCTGCAACATGTCAAAAGTTTTCATAATCTGGCTTTAACCTGCATTCTGCTGCCTTCGCAATGGTGGTCCTGGCTGAGCAACGCTTTCTACTTTTCTTTCAACACACAGAAAATTCCTGTTCATCCGGTCAACCCTGTTACTGCACATAATGTTATGTTAATAGGTAAATAATAAAAAAAATACATATATATATTTATATCTTTTCTTCTATAGGTGCCTATGACAAACATTTGCCTTTTGTCTTGATGGGCAGTCTAACAGTTCTGGTGGGTATTTTTACCTTGTTGCTACCAGAAACCCATGGTATGCCTTTACCAGACACAATTGAAGAGATGCTTAGAGTAAAGGGGTGAGTGTGTATTTTTTTTATTACATTTTTTTTTTTTTTTTTTTTTACAAATGCTGCAATACATTAAATCCAGTACACAGGGTGTGTCACATGTCTGTCTTAAATAAAAACCTGCTGGCACTTTAGCAGCTACCCTACCCGTTCTCCTCCCTGAACTAATATGGATTTTGGCTACAATTTACACAAGCTCTTTAGCGTAAATTGAAGTAAATCTGAATAACTGTAGAGAAGAATGACTGAAGTCGCACTCACCCGGGTTGTTCTTCAGCAATTTGTGGAATCTTTATTCCTAAATCATAGCTGTGAAACAGATAAAACAATGTTCCATAGCGGGGAGCAAAAGCCAGCAAGCTCTCGGACGTGGGGAACACCAAAGAGAGGCAACTAGTTTCACATCTCCAAGGTGCACCTTGCTATATGTAATCTTGCTACAGTTGCTCTTATATTTATCTGAAGTCTGCACCAACAAGCACAGCTTCATGCAGTCAGCACTAGTGTAACGGAGCTACTATTGGGAGAGCGAATTATAGGCAGTGCCTGATCTGTCTCTATATCTGCTGCTTTAGAGTAAATCTGAATAAGGTTACACCTCTTTCCAAAAGCTCACTTGGTGAGAACTTAAAAAATGTTTCACATGTTTGTGTTGGGCTAGTAGAAGCAGCAGTACAGTATAGAATATAATGGGCAATGCAGAAGATGTGCAACTATGTAGGGCTAGAAGTGGAAGCTGCTATTTTGACAAATCCTCACAGGCCAAATTTCAAAATTTTCGGTAAGAGCAAATTTAAAGAACAAACGACTTGGATGTTGTAAGGCAACACCTGTAGCAATGCATAATGGATAGAAATGCCCTTGCAGAATGCGATTCCAAAACTTTAATGTAAAAAAACGACATCAGGAAACAGGTAGTGTCATGTGACGCATTTCAGATGTTGTGCACACCCTTAATCGTCCCATAACATAACAAATTTGGTCTGTGCTAAGTCGAATAGCTGATCTCTGTTGAACATACATGCATTAGAATGTGGAGTTGCAGCACAGTACAGTAATTGTAAGAATATCAGAGGCCGTAGTGTATGAATATATCATATACATTTTGGACATCAGTTATGCCCAATGCTTCAGATACATAAATAAAAATAACACCAATACAGAGGTAGTGAAGGTGTCCATTTAGAAATGAAACCTTCAAGATTTAAAGGTGTATATTGGTGGGTATTTTTCATAACTATCTGAGCTCAGGCTGAAGGAAATTAGACTATCCTTCCATGCTCCCCTGCTATCATTCTCATGGAGCCTGGATCCCACTCTGCAGCATGTCATTGAACTACCAGGAGGGATTGCCTATTCAGCCCAGGAAGTACTGCGCAAAGAGTACCGGTCTGACTATAAATACTTCCCTTTAAGGGATTACTTAAAGTTGAATGTTCATTCATGTTTTCTTCTATTTTCTCTTAATATCACATGTATCTGTGCTGTGGCTGTGTATCTACATTATACATTCATTCATCAAGTGCAACCTTATATACTAACCAATCCTGGTTGATCCAGAAGATCATAGACCACTTGGTAAGGTGGAAAACAAATCATTTTTGACAACTAGACAACACCCTGGATCAATATTGTACATTAATACCAGTTACCGGTTGTATTCTGGGAAGTTGTCCAAAATATTCTTTATTCTTTCAGTTCTTTCAGCCATTATACAGTCATGTGAAACCAGGTAAAAAAAAACATGTCTGATTTCCTCCAAAAACAATGACACCCACACAATGGCCCTCATTTACTATTGCAAACCTGACATGTTTTGTCGGGTTGTGCGCCAGAATTGAAAAAAAAACCCGATTCTCCATTTTACTAAGAAAACCCCAAAAAGGGCGGGGCTGTTAGGAAAAGGGAGCATGGTCACCAAAAAGGGGCGTGCTCCCGACATTTTCACAAAAACCCAACATAACTAAGGTTTCCACAGAAAATGTGGTGGATTTGAGCTGAGGAAAACCAGACAGATCAGAACATGTGTAAAAAAAGCAAAGTGTAGGGAAAGTGGAAAATGTAGGGAAACCTTAGTAGGGAATTAAAACCTACAAAGAAACCTACACTCCACTCTTAGTAAATAAGGGCCAATGTGTTTCTTAGGAAACTCTGTGGGAAACTTCCATTGACATTCTTCCAGATCTCATCTGACAAAATGCTATAATCGTATAGATTTCTCATACTAAATAAGTTCTAAACTCCCAGTGTAATGTATAATGTTATGACGTGGATCTGGAGGGACAAAAACGGCAGAGCTTCCTCATGGAACAAGTATCGTCTGATACACAATATGTGTGTCGAGCAGATGGTGTGTAGTGAGTGTTATTATACCACTCGCCTTGCTTAGTTGTGTATAATGACACAACTGCAATTGCGCTTAGACAGTCAAATAGGTGATGCAGCCTCCTGGTTCCGGGTCTTGGAATGCTCCAGGCCGGTCAGTGGGATGGTAGGTTTAGGGATAAAAATACCAGGTTATTGGCGCAGACCACCAGCGATGGATAACAGTTTCTTAAAAAAGAATTTTTATTGCCAAAGGAAACAACGCGTTTCAGAGCTTTATAGCTCCTTCATCAGGTAAGCATGGCAGTGTTTCCCAAATGGAGTGCCTCCAGCTGTTGCAAAACTATAACTCCCAGCATGCCCGGACAGCCAACGGCTGTCCGGGCATGCTGGGAGTTGTAGTTTTGCAACAGTTGGAGGCACTCCATTTGGGAAACACTGCCCCAGGCTAAGCATAATAGTTTAAAAAAAAAAATCTACTCTGAATACTTTTTGAATCCTGAACTGCAGTGACTCACGAATAACTTTATACATTGCTATGTCTACTGGTATAACAATAATATCTGCATTCTCATTTCCTACTTTCCAGATTTAAATATAAGAAAGGAATTAAAAAAGGATTGACACTTCAGAAGCAGAGTAATGGGAGTCTGAAGGTTCTCTCAAATACTGCATTATAGACCCCCCCTTCCTTTACTCAGAGCAGAACTGCTATCTTCAGCCTATGGAGACCATGGTTTCTCATGGACAACGCAATGCTGAATCCACTGACTAAATCCTGTCCGAAACTCCGATGCCGTTGATAGTTCACTGACCATGGACAACAAGAAGGACGTCCTGCATATTACATTGATAAAGGTGCTGAAATGACCAAGACAAAAATGTTCTAGGAAGTTTTTCATTTTATTTTATTTTGTTGGCACTGGACACTATTTTGCCCGAGGCACCTGAGGGGACATGTAGAAGTGGCCAATTGTCACACCACTGGTAATACATTTATAAGGAGTACAGTTTTCTATAATATTTCTAACATATATGATATTGTGCTTTAATTTATTAACTGCTTCTTTGCCAAGGACACTACACGCACCTTTCTATGCCCGATTTTAGAAACCTCGTTGCAGGTACCTGTGTATGTATAGAGGCCACCTGCATTCCAGTATCCTCTAAACACACTTATGAAATGGTAATATCCTTAGATCGGGCTTTACCAATGGTTACTCTGCAATTTTATGAGAAAACTTCAAAAGCATCACAATGAAATTGTTACAATATCAAACTGTGGTCCTCAAAAATGAAGGAAGTCCTGAAGAAGAATCTGACTGATGGATTGAGCCACTTATAGCATAAGTGAGACACTCTTTTATCCTATTCTTTTTTTATGTCTCTTCTTACCTCTTTATATTAGTATCTCCTAATGACAGCTATTGGTAAGTAGTCTTTTTTTAATTAGCTGCTACACAATATTGACTTCCTAGAACCATGTACCCTATTTTCTGGCGCATAAGATGACTGGACGTATAAGACGACCTGCAACTTTTACAGTTTAAATATAGAGTTTGGGATATACTCGCCGTATAAGACTACCCCTCCTACCGCAATGTATGGTACCTTACCAGTGATTGGCTGGTTGTATCCAAAGCCTGCTTGGATTGGTCAGCTCTCCCTGTCTGCCCAGCCCTCCCCGTCTCCAACATTATCAAAGCGGTATATGCCTCTTTCACCCATCTGGCCAGCCCAAGTATCCTATTACCGTAGCTCCTCCTCTGCCTCTGAGATCTCGCACATGCGTCACCCTTGTCTCCCATTAACGTACCTCCTTCTCTGCCTCTCTGATCTCTCAAATGCACACCAGCACCGCCTGTCAGATTTTGTACCTGTGCCGACCTCTCAGATCTTGCACATTCACGCCTGCGCCACCTCAGGTCTCGCACATGCGCACCGCTTCACTGCAGTCCTCAGGAGCGAGATCTGAGCGGCAGAGAAAGAAGTACGGTAATAAGATACATACAAGGGCGGGCCAGCCGTTTGAAAGATGCATGTTTTTCTGGACACAGCGCCACTCTCTCTCAATCCATACCCCAGGTGGCCCGCTCTATCTCTAGTCATACCCCGGGCGTCCCGGCCGATTGCAGCACCCGCCCTATAAGACGACACCTGGAATAAAAGACGACCCCTGACTTTTGAGAACATTTCCCTGGGTTAAAAAGTAGTCTTATACGGCAGAAAATACAGTAAGGCTGGGTTCACACTACGGTTTGTAACTACGGTTCCCGTATACGGCTGGGAGGAGGGGTGGGCGGGGCTTAATCACAGTGCCCGCACTCAGCCGTATTCGGGAACCGTAGTTACAAACCGTAGTGTGCGTTAGTGTGAGAAGATGTGGATCCCCTCCAGACCAAGTGAGAGGTAACCTACCATTATAAGGTTCCTGCCACCGGTGTGGTTTGTTGAAATACTCACAATGCTACCGCTAGAACATGAGTGGTAAAAGGACTGACTTCAAGATTTCTCGCCAAGTCCATTTATTCATCTCTTGGATTACCTTTATATACATACATTGCACATCAATTATCTGTTCTTCTATTCTAAGGCTTGGTTCACATATTTCCAGCCATCCAGCACTGTTTATGATAGGAATGGTTGGGAACCACGCTTGCCACAAGCATGATCTTTTTTGGTTGAAATTGGGCATGGCGCTGGACCTATGAATCATCCAGCGTGGCAAATATACTGGGTAAATGAGAACATGGTGTTACTTTCATCACCTTACAGAGTCCATGCACACTTCAGAAATTAACTTTACCAATTTGTACAGTATATAATCCTTTTTGTATTGCTGGATTAGTTTTTTTTAGAAGTTTACTAGATCCTACACAACAACTCATCTGCACTGTTTGATCTTCTATGTGTCTGAGGATGAATGAGGTCTGTTCAGTACACTGCTTTGTTTGGCTCTGTTCACACCATTGACATGGCTTCCATTTGGAATGAATTGTTTTTCTAATGGATGTAATCAGACAATGATGGACCTTATTGACCTATTTTTGACCTATTTTTGGGGTCCAATGGTGTTTCCGCTGGAGTTTTGGTATTTCTGATGGCGGATAAATCTCTGCAGACTTCCCTATTATTGCTGTCAAAAATACAGAACGCTTGTTGAAAACCCTGACCTACCACCCAAATGCAGGTGTGACTATAATTTGCACTGGGTAGATCTATCTGCTCTGATGAAGAGCCCTTTTAATGTATAATATGTGTAATTTATAGATTGTATGTATAAATTATTGATAACATCTTTGTGTTATAGCTGATGTAGTTTCATTTTACATGTTTTCATGTGCTATTTTCTCCATTACAATTCCATTTAAAGGGGTATTCAGGCTTTATACATCTTATCCTTTAGATAGGAGATAAGATGTATGATCGCTGGAGACCCCCAGGGATCTTGGTGCAGCTCCAGGCATTCTGTGCCGGACGCTGCCTCCGAGACTGTGATGTGACGTCACGCCCCTTCCATTCATGTCTATGGGAGGGAGCGTGGTGGCCACCATGCCCCCTCCCATAGACATGAATGGAGGGGGTATGGCCGTGACGTCATGTTCCCATCTCGGAGGCAACGTCCTGCACAGAGATCGCAGGGGTCCCCAGCGGCAGGACCCCTGCGATCATACATCTTATCCAAATCCTTTGGATAGGAGATGAGATGTATAAAGCCGGAATTAATCTCCTTCCTCCATTTGGGCTCTGTTCACACTAGGTATTTCCTTTTGGCCTCTTCAGTATTTTTGATGTCAAGATAGTAATCAGTGGTATTCTTGCCGCTTAAAGGTGTATTCCCATCTCCGAAAGGCGCTAACCCCTGGGACCCCCACCGATCATGAGAACAGTGGAAAATTGTTCCTCAAAATGAACAGAGCTCACTGCGCGTGAGGCTAGCGCTCCATTCATTCTCTATGGGCATTCTCTATGAACATTGCTGAAAACAGATAACAGGAGCAGCAAACTGCTTCTGTCTTCTCTGCAGCATCCAGCACCAGACATTCCACTGTCTGATCGCTTAGGCAGCTTGGTAAAACATGCGGCATATGTATACAATGGCGCAGACTTCAATGGTATGGGCAAGGTTTTTTTTACCCTGAATCCTTACATATCTGTCATTGGTAAAATGTTACCTCTAGCGCCAAGGTATTAAAGTTTAAAAGGATATGTAAATTAGGTGTTGGAACCCACAGAATCTACAACCTTTTAGTTGTCACTTCACAATTGAGGGCAGACTATCATGGCCCAGTGGCTTCCATTATAACCAGAAACCACTACACTAGTTCGATCAGAACCTAGAACCATGTGGCCGGGAGTTACTAAGAAGCAGAAACAAAAGTGATCACTAATATGGTTGTGGATCCTGTTGTGGTTTTCCAATAGTATAAAATCCTGATATGTTTGCATATGTAAAAACATAGCACATCTTGGCTATAAACATATGCAGAGAAAATGGAAATAGAGACGATGAGTAGAATTAGGATTTTCGAGATTTCTTACATTCTGTCTCCATAGCATCAGTGGTCTCTTGCTAAGGAAACAGTGGAAAGAAACGGACAATATTAAAGGGGTACTCCGCCCCTAGACATCTTATACCCTATCCAAAGTTAGGAAATAAGATGTCTGATCGCAGAGGTCCCACAGCTGGGACCCCCCGCGATCTCTGTGCAGCACCCAGTGTTAGCTATGAAGGCTGAGTGCTGGCGGCGGGGGTCGTAACGTCACGGCCACGCCCCTTGTGATGTCACACCACACCCCCTCAATGCAAGTCTATGGGACGTGTCTGCCACGCCCCCTCCCATAGACTTGCATTGAGGGGGTGTGGCTGTGATGCCACGATCCCCGCCGCCCGCTCCAAGCGTTCAGAACAAAATGTTCCGAACGCTGGGGCAGTGGAGTACCCCTTTTAAACTCTTTGGCAAATATCAGAAAATGTAAGCGATACATGGGACCGTACCCTAAAAATTTGTTCACATATACGTATTTTGCTGCTGATTTTCTGCTGCAGATTTTTCTACACAATGACTTCAATGGGTAGGAAAATCTGTAGCAGAAATAATGCATGTGTGAACATACCCTAAACATATGCTTGTGAATAAAAGACAAGCCGTTCTGGAAAATGTTCAGTATTTCCCCATTAAAACCTCTGCAGATTTCATTGCTTCCTGGTGTATTACTGGCAATAAGAGTTTCCTTTTGTTAGGTAGCTGATGTACACACACCAGCCCAGTCTGCATGATGGGGTCTCTTCTACAAGCTGTACACCATCCATTATTCTGGATCAGTTGTATTTATTATAAATGGCACTTTCTTACTTGAATGTATATGAGCACAACAGTGCAAATGTCTGTAAAATAGCTGTTCATATTTCTATTGTGATTTAGAAGCATTTTGTAATAAAGATGTAATTATTTCCTGACACATGATTATATAATATATATATATAAGGAGGAAAGTAGAATGATTGAGTATACCAGACAGAAATAAAGTAATACAACAACTGCCATGTGTGTTGTGGAACTTATTGCTGAAATATACTTAAAGGGAATCTAATATAGCTTTCATGCTACATAAATCACGAGTTGTTGCAGGGATTCCTGTTGGCTTCTCCCATCAGCATTAAATATATACAGTCATGGCCATAAATGTTGGCACCACTGAAATTTTTCAAGAAAATTAAGTATTTTTCACAGAAATGGATTGCAGTAACACATGTTTATTTGTGTGTACTGGAATTAAACCAAAAAAGGGAGGTAAAAAAGCTAATTGGTAAAAAAAGCTAATTGACATAATGTCACACCAAACTCCAAAAATGGGCTTGACAAAATTATTGGCACCCTTAACTTAATATTTGGTTGCACACCCTTTGGAAAAAAATTACTGAAATCAGTCACTTCCTATAACCATCAATAAGCTTCTTACACCTCTCAGCCAGAATGTTGGACCAACCTTTGCAAACTGCTCCAAGTCTCTCTTATTGGAAGGGCGCCTTTTCCCAACAGCAATTTTATTTTAGATCTCTCCGCAGGTGTTCAATGGTATTTAGATCTGGACTCATTGCTGGTCACTTCAGAACTCTCCATTGCTTTGTTGCCATCCATTTCTGGGTGCTTTTTAACGTATGTTTGGGGTCATTGTCCTGCTGGAAGACCCAAGATCTTGGATGCAAACCCAGCTTTCTGACACTGGGCTGTACAGTGCAACCCAAAATCCATTGGTAATCCTCAGATTTCATGATGTCTTGCACATGTTGAAGGCACCCAGTGCCAGAGGCAGCAAAACAACCCAAAAACATAATTGAACCTCCACCATATTTCACTGTAGGTACTGTGTTCTTTTCTTTATAGACCTCATTCCATTTTCCGTAAACAGTAGAATGATGTGCTTTACCAAAAATCTCTATCTTGGTCTCATCTGTCCACAAGACGTTTTCCCAGAAGGATTTTGGCTTACTCAAGTTCATTTTGGCAAAATGTAGTTTTGCTTTTTTATGTCTCTGTTTCAGCAGTGGGGTCCTCTTGGGTTTCCTGCCCTAGTTTCATTTCATTTAAATGTTGACGGATAGTTTGTGCTGATACTGATTCTCCCTGAGCCCGCAGGACAGCTAGAATATCTTTGGAACTTGTTTGGGGCTGCTTATCCACCATACTGACTATCCTTTGTTGAAACCTTTCATCAATTTTTCTCTTCCGTCCACGCCCAGGGATACAGTGCCATGGGTTGCAAACTTCTTGATAATGTTGCGCACTGTGAACAAAGGCAAATCTAGATCTTTGGAGATGGACTTGCTTGAGATTGTTGATATTTATCGGTTCTCAAGTCCTCAGACAGTCTCTTCTCCTCTTTCTGTTGTCCATGCTTAGTGTGGCACACACAGACACACAATGCAAATAAAAAGTGAACTTCTCTCCTTTTTATCTGCTTTCAGGTGTGATTTTTATATTGCTTACACCTGTTACTTGCCCAGGTGAGTTAACCCCTTAAGGACCCAGCCATTTTACACCTTTAGGACCAAGCCATTTTTTGCACATCTGACCACTGTCACTTTAAACATTAATAACTCTGGAATCTTTTAGTTATCATTCTGATTCCGAGATTGGCCCTCATTTACTATTCTAAACCCGACCTCTTTTGTCGGGTTTTTTTGTCGCATCTTTGTCTGCGCCATGTCGCAGACATCGTGCGCCAGTCTGCGACACGATGCGACATTTTTTCCCGACGGACCCGATGTGGATTCTCCCAAACCCGAAAAAGGGGCGTAACCCGACATTTCTGAGCTTTCCCACGTATTTATAAAGGTTTCCAACCCGAATTTGTTGTATTGTTGTGGATTTTCTTCCCGACAGCTCAGAGGAGTTGGAAACCAAAACCAACAAAACCCAGTGCGACAAACAGGATGCAACATAATAATAAATACCAGGGGAAAAAAGCAGTCGGGTAAGAAAGCAAGATAGACTTACAACCCGATTTTCTTAGTAAATGAGGGCCATTGTTTTTTCATGACATATTCTACTTTAACATAGTGGTAACTTGCATCCTTTCTTGGTGAAAAATCCCAAATTTTGATGAAAAATTTGAAAATGTTGCATTTTTCTAACTTTGAAGCTCTCTGCTTGTAAGGAAAATGGATATTCCAAATAATTTTTTTTAATTCACATATACAATATGTCTACTTTGTTTGCATCATAAAATTGATGTGTTTTTACTTTTGGAAGACACCAGAGAGCTTCAAAGTTCAGCAGCAATTTTCCAATTTTTCACAAAATTTCCAAAATCACAATTTTTCAGGGTCCAGTTCAGGTTTGAAGTGGATTTGAAGGGTCTTCATCTTAGAAATACCCCACAAATGACCCCATTATAAAAACTGCACCCCCCCCCCCCCCCCAAGTATTCAAAATTACATTCAGTCAGCATTTTAACCCTTTAGGTGTTTCATAGGAATAGCAGCAAAGTGAAGGAGAAAATTCACAATCTTCATTTTTTACACTCGCATGTTCTTGTAGACCAAATGTTTGAATTTTTACAAGGGGTAAAAGGAGAAAATGTATAGTTATATTTGTAGCCCAATTTCTCTCGAGTAAGCACATACCTCATATGTCTATGTAAAGTGTTCGGCGGGCGCAGTAGAGGGCTCAGAAGAGAAGAGCGACAAGGGGATTTTGGAGAGTACGTTTTTCTGAAATGGTTTTTGGGGGGCATGTTGCATTTAGGAAGCCCCTATGGTGCCAGAACAGCAAAAACTACCCACATGGCATACCATTTTGGAAACTAGACCCCTTGAGGAATGTAACAAGGAATAAAGTGAGCCTTAATACCCCACAGGTGTTTCACGACTTTTGCATATGTAAAAAAATATATAATTTTTTTCACTAAAATGTGTGTTTCCCCCCCAAATTTCAAATTTTTGCAAGGGTTAATAGCAGAAAATACCCCCCAAAATTTGTAACCCCATCTCTTCTGAGTTTGGAGGTACCCCATAAGTTGACCTGAAGTGCACTACGGGCGAACTACAATGCTCAGAAGAGGAGTCATATTTGACTTTTTGAGAGCAAAGTTTGCTCGGGGGCATGTCGCATTTAAGAAGCCCCTATGGTGCCAGGACAGCAAAAAAAAAAACACATGGCGTACCATTTTGGGAACTAGACCCCTTGAGGAACGTAACAAGGAATAAAGTGAGCCGTAATACCCCACAGGGGTTTCACGACTTTTGCATACGTAAAAACTAATTTTTTTTCACTAAAATGTGTGTTTCCCCCCCAAATTTCACATTTTTGCAAGGGTTAATAGCAGAAAATACCCCCCAAAATTTGTAACCCCATCTCTTCTGAGTTTGGAGGTACCCCATAAGTTGACCTGAAGTGCACTACGGGCGAACTACAATGCTCAGAAGAGAAGGAGTCATATTTGACTTTTTGAGAGCAAATTTTGTTTGGGGGGGCATGTCGCATTTAGGAAGCCCCTATGGTGCCAGGACAGCAAAATAACCCCCCCCCCCCCCCCATGGCATACCATTTTGGAAACTAGACCCCTTGAGGAACGTAACAAGGGGTACAGTGAGCATTTACCCCCCACTGGTGTCTGTCAGATCTTTGGAACAGTGGGCTGTACAAAAAGCTCTGTCAGACGCCAGTGGGGTGTAAGTTCTCACTGCACCCCTCATTACATTCCGTGAGGGGTGTAGTTTCCAAAATGGGGTCACATGTGTTTTTTTTTTTTTTTGCGTTTGTCAAAACCGCTGTAACAATCAGCCACCCCTGTGCAAATCCCCTCAAATGTACATGGTGCACTCTCCCTTCTGGGCCTTGTTGTGTGCCCCCAGAGCACTTTGCGCCCACATATGGGGTATCTCCGTAGTTGGGAGAAATTGCATTACAAATTTTGGGGGGCTTTTTTCCCTTTTACCCCTTGTCAAAATGAAAAGTATAGGGCAACACCAGCATGTTAGTGTAAAAAATTAATTTTTTTACACTAACATGCTGACGTAGACCCCAACTTCACCTTTTCATAAGAGGTGAAAGGAGAAAAAGCCCCCCAAAATTTGTTAGGCAATTTCTCCCGAGTACGGCGATACCCCATATGTGGCCCTAAACTGTTGCCTTGAAATACGACAGGGCTCCGAAGTGAGAGAGCGCCATGCGCATTTGAGGCCTGAATTAGGGAATTGCATAGGGGTGGACATAGGGGTATTCTATGCCAGTGATTCCCAAACAGGGTGCCTCCAGCTGTTGCAAAACTCCCAGCATGCTTGGACAGTCAACAGCTGTCTGGCAATACTGGGAGTTGTTGTTTTGCAACAGCTGCATTTTGGAAACAGTGGCGTACCAGATGTTTTTCATTTTTATTGGGGAGGGGGGCTGTGTAGGGGTATGTGTATATGTAGTGTTTTTTACTTTTTATTTTGTGGTAGTGTAGTGTAGTGTTTTTAGGATACAGTCACACAGGCGGGGGATTACAGTGATTTTCCCGCTGCGAGTTTGAGCTGCCGCGCAAAATTTGCTGCATCGCAAACCTGCAGCCTGATACTCACTGTAAGCCCCCTGCCCATGTGAATGTACCCTGTACATTCACAGGGGGGGTAACCTCCAGCTGTTGCAAAACTACAACTTCCAGCATGTACAGTCTATCAGTGCATGCTGGTAGTTATAGTTTTGCAAAAGCTGGAGGCAGATGGATTGGGAAACAGAGTTAGGAAACAGACAATGTTTCCCAACCAGTGTGCCTCCAGTTGTTGCAAAACCACTACTCCCAAACATTCTCAGGAATGCTGGAAGTAGTAGTTCGGCAACATCTTTAGAGCCAGATGTTGCTGAACTACAACTCCCAGCATGCCTGGACAGTAAGGGCATGCTGAGGATGTGTAGTTTTGCAACATCTGGAAGGGCACAGTGGTCTCCAAACTGTGGACCTCCCAGATGTTGCAAAACTGCAACTCCCAGCATTCCCAGACGCCAAGGGCTGTCTGGGCATGCTGGGAGTTGTAGTATACAGGGTCCCATTACAGCAATGCATGTCGCTTTACGGCGACGTGCATTGCTGTAAAGGGCCCGACAGCGGCTGAAGAGGAACTCACCTGTCGCCGCCGCTGCTGTCTTCATCGCCGGGATCTGGGTCTTCAGGGACGAGGTTAGTACCGGGGCTGGGCCCAAGCACTCCCCTGTCCCCCGCCGCGTCCTCCGGTCTTCCTCCTATCCTCTCCGGACTTTCAGGGGCCGGGCAAGGCGGGAGGAAGTAACCGCCCCCCCCTGCGATTGGTCGGTTAACTGTCCAACGGCTTGCCACCTCGCTCCTAGCCTCCAGCATGGTCCTGGCTGTCTGTGACAATCGGGATCATGCACAATTACCGGGCGGTCGGGTCCCAGAGACCCGATCAGCCCGGTATCGCCGCAGATCGCGGGGGCGATTTCCCTCACGACATGGGGGGCCCCCCTCGGCGTTTGCCCTGGATGCCTGCTGAAGCATTTCAGCAGGCATCCGCTTCCGATCTCTGCCCGGCCCGTGGCAGGGACCGGAAAACGCCAGGGCGTAAGTTTACGCCCTGGGTCCTTAAGTACCAGGGCGCCGGGGCGTAAAATTACGCCCTGGGTCCTGAACAGGTTAAAAGGAGCATCACATGCTTGAAACTAATTCTGAAAGGGTGGCAATAATTTTGTCCAGCCCATTTTTGGAGTTTGGTGTGACGTTATGTCCAATTTGCTTTTTTTCCTCCCTTTTTTGGTTTAGTTCCAATACAGACAAAGGGAATAAACATGTGTATAGCAAAACATGTGTTACTGCAATCCTTTTCTGTGAAAAATACTTAATTTTCTTGAAAAATTTCAGGGTTGCCAACATTTACGGCCATGACTGTATATACCTTATTCTTCTCCTGTGCTATGTACGTACTATAGCTCTCAACAATAAGAACAGTTGCAATAAAAATTATTCAACCCCCCCCCCCCCCATTGCGCCTAATTCAACACAAAATGGCGTTTTTAATGACTACTGTAATTCTAGAACTATTCAACACCTTGAATTGAATCCATCATAAAAGCAAACACTACATTTCCAGAATTGGGGGGGGGGGGGGGGGGGGTGTTATTAAAACTTATGCAAACGAAAGGTAGAACAGTTGCCTATAGCAACCAATCAGAAGTCAAAAATTACTCCTAAAGTCATGGCATTAGGGGTCTCATGTTTCTGCAATCTGCTGTCCATTGGCTGTTGTCAGGGAAAATCTGTCTTTAGTAACAGCTATATTAGAATAGATTATGGGAAGCGGGGGAATGGCTTGTGCTTTGTGCTGGAGTGGGGTAGAGAGTCTGAGAAAACCTGAGCTGTGTGCTGAGCCAGTTTACCTGCTAAAGATGATCCTCAAACATAAATCACGGTTTCCCTCTCATCTGTCACCATCCATAAAGCTCAGGGCAACTATTTCTTGTGTAAGTACCTACTGCTGTATGTATGTTTTAATCTTCCCATTCCCTTTAGCATCTCAGCAGCTCAGTGATTAGTGTAACCCTTTCTTGCTGTGATGCTGCTGCTATTTCTTTTATGCTCACATGCAAACCCAGTGCATCAGCCATTGTACTATAGTGTAAATCATTACCTAGCACATTACAGCCTGTTCAGTGCACTTTCACCAGCACTGTGTTATGGCACAGAAGAAAGGAATATGTCCTATGCGGTGATTGGATAAGAAACTAAGAGAGGAAGTAACTGTGTGTGTGTACTAATAACAAACAGTCCACTTCTTAAATGGATAGAAAATAGAGCAGCAAAATCCCCTTTTCACTATGCAGGTTTTTAAAAATCTTTGGAAACAACAAATCATTTAAATAATTTTGCTAGCAACAGTAGCTTTCCTGCAAAAAGGTGGTCAGGAGGAGGAGACCGCTTACAGGGCAGGTGTCCCCTTAGGGTTTAACGTCAGGTAGGGGCAAAGTCAATGTTTCCAAACCAGGGTGCCTCCAGCTGTTATAAATAAGCAATAAGACATAGCATTTTATGAGATTATCAAAATTATTAACTTTATTAAAGAGCAAATTTAAAATAGCCTAAAAGATACAACAATCATGTGTTCCTGATAACCGGAATCAAGAGACTAGGCCAGCATAGCACTGGAACCAAAATAAGAATTCACTCATAGTAAAATCGTATAATAGTAGAAAGTTACATAGTGATAGTGCCAGTGCACATAAGGATTATACATAAGATAGTAAGAAAGCATAATATACACATAAATAAATACCCAGTGGTTATAATGACGGTGATTTGTGAGTCCTTACTGCCCGACGTTTCGCCAGGGAGGCTGGCTTCTTCCGGGGCGTGGTTAGTGTGTAGTATGCCCTTCCTTAACTATCATACATCGACCAATAATAGTGTAGACCAATAATCACCTGACTCCATTACGTGCGTGGGTCAGGAAGACAGGAAACGGTCATCCCCATGGAGACGGTGGCACGCAGGTCGAGGCCCGCCCACCGACAAACCACCTGAAACGCCGGCCCGCCAGAAGTACAGGCCGCAACCCACGCCACACACGGAGGAACCAATAAGAGTAGGGATCGCGTCACCGTGGCAACGCGGGAGGGCAGACGGGGCCCCGCACCCCGGCAAGCCGCACCATGTGACTCGCCGGGGGGCGGGACCCGATACCAAACGGCGGGGCCCGGTCCGCCCTCCCGCATTGCCACGGTGATGGAGACGCGATCTCTCTACCTTTACTCTTATTGGTTCCTCCGTGTGTAGCGTGGTTTGCGGCCTGTACTTCTGGCGGGCCGGCATTTCACGTGGCTTGTCGGTGGGCAGGCCTCGACCTGCGTGCCGCCGGCTCCATGGGGATGACCGTTTCCTGTCTTCCTGACCCACGCACGTAATGGAGTCAGGTGATTATTGGTCTATACTATTATTGGTTGATGTATGATATTTAAGGAAGGGCATACTACACACTAACCACGCCACGGAAGAAGCCAGCCTCCCTGGCGAAACGTCGGGCAGGAAGGACTCACGATTCACCATCATTATAACCACTGGGTATTTATTTATGTGTATATTATGCTTTCTTACTATCTTATGTATAACCGTTATGTGCACTGGCACTATCACTATGTAACTTTCTACTATTATACCATTTTACTATGAGTGAGTTCTTATTTTGGTTCCAGTGCTATGCTGGCCTAGTCTCTTGATTCCTATTATCAGGAACATGATTGTTGTATCTTTTAAGCTATTTTAAATTTGCTCTTTATTAAAGTTAATAATTTTGATAATCTCATGAAACACTTTGTCTTGTTGCTTATTTATATATGGTTAGCGTGGGATTTGTTACCCTTGCAGGGAATCTTTGTTTTGATTATTGCCTCCAGCTGTTGCAAAACTACAACTGCCAGCATTCTGGGAGTTGTAGTTTTGCAACAGCTGGAGGCACCTTGGTTTGGAAACACTGGCATAAGTCTATGCTTTGGGACAAGGGAATCCTAGCTACTATTTTATATGCAAATAATTTAATACCCTAGTTCCCCAGTGTGTTGAGTCTTTTTCTTACCATTTCATTCAATGCTGTGTAAATTATGCCATATCCAGTGCCAGACCACAAACCTTCAGCTTCCAAAGAAGGGAAGGAACTCCTAAACTGACATTTGGGAAGTGGATATACTGCAGAAGATATTTGTCTTGATATATTCTGATTATGTTACTGCATGTAAATGAAATCTACTTTTTAAAGGGGAAATAGGAACATGGTTGAAATCTATGGTACTCTATTGTGCGCCCTGTTGGAGATTTTCAGTGACAGAAATGCAAAATACAGCGTGTAGAGAGGTGCGTGCGGCACTGTGGGTATATGGAACGGTAATGCTGTGCGTGTCAGACTTAGCTGTGATGAAGCTTACGTGGTGCTCTGATAGGTAAGTAGTATCCAATCCAATGTGAAAAGTATATTGCAGGAAAAATCGGCACTCACCAGGGCTTCAGTTCTTCATGCTTTATTTGCAAAAGTGCATACTCACATATAAAGGAAGGGAGACATACAGTGGGGGGGATATCGGGCGACAAAGCTCTGTTTCGTACAAAGGCTGTACTTTCTCTGGCCATCCATGGCCGGAGGAAGTACAGCCTTTGTACGAAACGGAGCTTTGTCGCCCGATATCCCCCCACTGTATGTCTCCCTTGCTTTATATGTGAGTATGCACTTTTGCAAATAAAGCATGAAGAACTGAAGCCCTGGTGAGTGCCGATTTTTCCTGCAATATACTTTTCACATTGGATTGAAATGCAAAATACAGTAGCGTACTGCAAACGCCAAGACATACAGTATGTGAACATTGAATATAAGGATTATTTTGAAGTGTCTTACTGCTCTGTTTACATGTGCAAATTCTGATAAAATTGTGTAAACTCCTTTTCTAGCAACAGGTACCACTTCATTCAGATGGGACATTACTGCTAAGTGTACATAAAATGTAACATTATGATTATACGGTGTCAATTTTCGGACATCGTCAGTCTTCTGCCGTAACTCCATTCTCCGTCAGGTGAAACAGCGTCCAGCCTCCTCCCTCGGACCAATCGCCGTTAGTCGTCAGCCACAACTCCGTCCTCCGTCAGGTAAAACGGCGTCTCGCCTCCTCCCTCGGACCAATCGCCATCAGTCGTCAGCCGCAACTCCTTCCTCTATCAGGTGAAACTGCATCCTGCCACCTCCCTTGGACTAATCGTCGTCAGCCGCAACTCTGTCCTCCCTCAGGTGAAACGGTGTCCCGCCTCTTCCCTCGGACCAATAGTCGTCAGCCGCTATTCAGCCCTCCATCAGGTGAAACAGTGTCCCGCCTCCTCCCTCGGACCAATCACTATCATTCCTCAGCCGCAACTCTGTCCTCCGTCAGGTGAAACGGCGTCCCGCCTCCTCACTCACATCAATCGCCGTCATCATTCAGCCACAACTCTATCCTCCCTCATCTGAAACTCCCTCATCCCAAACGCTATCATGCCTCAGACGATTCTCCCTCAGACGCAACTTCCTGCCGCATAGCAGAGCCGACGCTGCACAGCATGTATAGCAGAGTTGAAATTGTGAAACTTGCACGTGTACTACAGACACTGCATGTTTTACCGCGTTGGCATAGCAGAGCCGACATTGAATAGCGTGTACAGCAGAACCCGTATAGCTGAGAGCCGACACTGACTTGGCTCTGCTACAGGGCAGGAAAGTTTTTCGTCTGAGGGATGACGGAGTTTTGGATGAGAGACTAGGATGACAAAGGAGGGAGTTGCGGCTGACGCCTGAGGTAGATTGGCCCGAGGGAGGAGGCGGGACGCCGTTTCACCTGACTGAGGACGGAGTTATGGCTGACGACTGATGATGTCCTAAAATGGATACCTTATGATTAAATTGTGTGAGACCATTCACCACTTCTCTTAGACCTCAGGGTAGGTAGCGTCCAGCTATATTTAAAAAACAGCCAAAGTGAAGGTAGATACTTGCCTACACATACAATGCTAAATACAAAACTGATCCGCAAACAAGGAAAGAAATTCACAGGCTACAATTTAAACATTTTAATCTATATCTTTTTTGAATTCCATTAATGCTACTGCTTTATTTACGATACATGTAAAACAGATTCTTAGCACACATTTGGATGTGTAGCTGAATACTAACTTCTCTGAGTATTTCCGCAGTACAAGAATTAGCATTTTTCCTGCCACAGCAAGAATGGATGTGAGTCAGGCTGGAGGTGGGCCTAGGATCAGGACAGGGTCAAGCGGGATCATCTTTTCCTTGTTCTTGAAAATCGGATTAGCTTTTACATTACCCCTCAATAGATGCTTATACAACCCACTCTAAGGCTTTCTAACTTGCTACAAAACTTTCTAAATTCTTTAAAGTGGTACTCCGCCCCTAGACATCTTATCCCCTATCCAAAGGATAGGGGATAAGATGTCAGATCGCGGGGGGTCCCCCTGCTGGGGACCCCCGGGATCTCAGCTGCAGCACCCACCTCAACAGCTTCCGGCAGCGCTGGAGGCTTTGGATCCCGAGCACGTGAGTGAAAGAGCGTGACGAGACGACTCCGCCCCCGTGTGACATCACGCCCCGCCCCTCAATGCAAGTCTATGGGAGGTGGCATGACGGCCATCATGCCCCCTCCCATATGCTTGCATTGAGGAGGCAGAGCGTGATGTCACAGGGGGGCGAAGCCGTGACGTCACAACGCTCCGGCCCTGTGATCAACAGTAATCAGACCCGGAGCGAACAGACTCCGGGGCTGATTTTAACAGGGTGCGGCGTGCAAGATTACGGGGGGCCCCAGCGGCGGGATCCCCGCGATCCTTTGGATAGGGGATAAGATGCCTAAGCGCCGGAGTACCCCTTTAAATAATGCCTTTTAATTGTTTAGATACTCTGTATTAGTGTTATCTACCTAACCTAATGTATCTTCAAAATTATTATTTTTAATTGATGGCCCATTGCTTCTTATTTCTTGTTTTATGTATGTTTATTATTCAATGACGTGATAGAACACAAAAAAGATATGCTACAAATGTACATTTTACATGTATAGTAAATATAGCAGTGATGCAGTTCAAAATAATTCATATATTTAGTGTCCACATCTGACTCAGCATTTGCTGTATTCTGTATTTCTTTGTGTGCATCTGTTTGCTGTGATGTGGTTGTGGCACCATGTACCTGCGCATTCATCTCATTTTATATGATTTATGTTTGTAGGGAAAAACATGACATGGTCCAATGTAATATGTCACTGTGACATACAAGATTCTCCTTCACTACTCATTAGTCCATGTGACTTATCCTGAAGAGCTAAGCCATCCTAATAATTAATGAAGGTGGACTACAGACCATAGTTTCAAGTCCGCAGTCATAAAAGGATGTTATTATAGTTGCCGAATAACTTTCAGGTTAATAACTACTGCTGCAATCTTGCGTTGCCCTTAATGGTATATACTGTATATATTTACCTTTTACATAGTGTTAGTTATTTCGTTCTTCAGGCTGATGACTCAGAATATTGGTTACAACTAAAAATTACGAAAAAGGATATGAATCTTCTTGTGTTGTCATTCAATATACAGGTTACAACACATGGATTATGTAATAGGTTTGTAACATTTCTTAGTCCTTGGAACATAAAATTGTTACCATATGCGACCTGCTGCCTTACAAATACTACAAAAGCAACTGGTTACTGTGGTTTTAAATGTACACCATTTGTGGCGTCTGTTGAAAAATTTGTAGCAACTTACTCTTGCGCACTTTGTTTAAAGACCAGGGTATAACATGCTGGTATTTAGTACATCTGCCCCAGTGTGTTTTCAACGCAGTTTCATTTCATTACATTTCTCAAGAGATGGAAGCTTAAAAAAAAATTGATAACATTTTTAATATGTGTCAGAATTTTTTTGGGGCTTCTTTTGACTTCTAAAAAATTTTTACAAAAGTCTGCTCACCTCCTTTCTGTTTTCACTTGCATGTACATAGTGGCCCTTATTTACTAAGAGTGGAGTGGAGTTTTCTTTGTGAGTTTTAATTCCCTACGTGTTTTTTAAAGTTTTGCACTCTTCCCTAAATTTTTCATATATACTTAAAGACCCCCTCTGTGCCCTCATATAGTTGTAGAACATCTCTCCTCTATATGCCCCCATATACGTATATATAAGTATTGGGGCCTACACTGTTGAAAGCCCCTATACTCCCCCCTTATATATTTATATGCCCCCTTTGTGGCCCCATATCTAAGTATTCTGCAATTTCTGCAGAAACATACTCATCTCAGCACTGTGACACTCACTATTCATATAGCAGTATCACAAACATGAATGTGGCACCATACTGCCCCCAGAGTGACCCAGTCATTTGTAGGCAGAGGTGTGGTTGTAACCAGCAACCCATACACTAAAGCTGCTGTTGGGTCCCCCCTACATATTCACCCATATGCTCCCTCTCCTCTGTTCCAACTGTTGAGGTAAGGAAACCGGCTGGAAGGAGAGGTGGGGGCCCTACAGATAGTGTCGGGGAAGACAGAGAATGGGCCGCACCATATGTATAATGGGGCCAGGGTGACTGAAAATAGTAGTGACGTGATGGTGGCCCTGGCAGCAAGACATGAGGTTCTGATGGGGGGGCCTATAGAGGAAGACCACGTTGAGTCCTCCTTTGCCATGTGCCCCATAGCACAGGAGTGGTCAGTCTCTTTGGGTGTTTCTTCAGTGCCTCTGCTCTATCTTCTGTGCCCGAGCAGGGGCATCCTCCGAGCCAAAAAATGCATTCACTGAGCAGGTTGCAGTTGCAAGAAGATGTCTGGCTCTGTGACTTAGCAATATGTGATGGATCCCCAACTCCCAACCTGTACTCCCTTACAGATCCAGGTCCACCTCTTAAGACGCCAGCCGCTGGGATCCCCCGCGATCTCTGGGCTGGCACTGCAGTGTACCAAACATGGAAGCCTGGGGCTTCCGCATTTGTGATGTCATGCCACGCCCGCTCGCATCATGTCTAAGGGACGGGCTTGACAGCTGTGTACTAGCCATCATGCCCCCTCCCATCGATACAAATAGAGGGTATGGCATGATGCAACGAATACGAAAGCTCCAAGCCTCTGTGTTCAGAACGCCATGGTGCCAGCCCGAAGATTGCAGGGGGTCCCAATGGCCGGATCCCCCGCGATCAGACATCTTATCCCCTATCCTGTAATGGCTCATGACTGTGTAATGATTACTGGGCTATGAGTCTCTAGGGCTGTCACACACAGCTTTTCCAGGCTCCTTATTGGCATATCTGCCTTCTAGTGCTGCAAACTCATGGCCACAATTAAAAGCCCTGATGTCATTAGAGGTACTGTTATATGACTTCTGAAGTGTTCCTGTTATAAGCAGATATGCCATTTGGGAGTATGGAATGGCAAGGTGAGACATGGCATACTGTATGTGTTACTAGCTTTATCAATGTATGCACATGCACACTTAAACTCATATAATAGGCCCTGTAAAATACTGGAGGCCATGTTGGTTGGCAGATGTACCATTTCAGAGCCTGGAAAAGTTGGGGGATAGTGTTAAAGAGAACCTGTTTATCATATATAACTAGTTGCAGCACATTATATATAATAAATTAAGCTTTCTCATATCCTGATGTCCTCCAGGTCAACAGCAATAGTAAAGCAAATACGTTTTTTAATTCTCCTGCACCATGTGGTAATGAGGCGCAAGTAGTCATCGGGCGTGCAGGATCCTGAAGTAGTCACAGCGCTTCGGGCTATAATCACTCCTACTCCTGCGTGATTGACAGCCCAGGTACTGCCAATTTTTACCGAGAGATCGGTAACAATAAGAACATACACTATGTAAAATATATTTTAGGAAAAAACTTACTGATAGTGACCACATGATACGTGGAGGTGACAAAGAAAAAAAGTAATTACAAACTCAAAAACAATATGATAATAATAACAAATGTTCACTATTAATTATAATAACACATATTCCATATTAATAATGAAATAGCAGCTCACGTTGGGCATTTATGCCAAAAGGGGCACGTGTGCCCAGCGTGAACTGCCAATAAGCTTCTCTATCAGCCAACCTGTTACGGATGCAACCTTTGCGTGGTCCATCTTTGATACATAATACCATAGGTTTTGAACCTTACCCACATGGACAGTTTGAGAATGTGATGATGCAGCCGACTTACGCAATACAGTGGTGCTGCTGTCATTTATATGCTCTAATGCCTTGGTTCTCAACCAATGGTACGCGTACCCCTAGCGGTATGCCATGGGTTAAGCAGGGGTACGCCAAAGCGCTGACAAATACCGGCCATGCATTGTAAGGGAGATGCGTCGTTGCTGGGGAGACGTGTGACCTCCCCTGAAGTTGCGCGGAGGTGCCGCACAGCGCAGGAGGACGTCACACGTCAGTGCATTAAGATGGAGGGGGAGAGGGATAATGGAAAAGGGAATCAGAGGGAGGGAGGATAATGGTACAAGGGATTAATATGAAAGTGAGGGGGATTAATCACCCCCCTCCATATTAATCCCCTTGTTCCATTACCCCCCCCCCCTCCCTCTGATCCCCTTTTCCATTATCCCTCTCCCCCTCCATCTTAATGCATTGTGCTTTATTTCTTCCCATCCCCCCTCCGCCATTATCCCTCTCCCCCTCTATTTTAATGATGGTGGGGGGGATGGAAAGAAATAAAGCACAATGCATTAAGATGGAGGGGGGAGAGGGATAATGGAAAAGGGGATCAGAGGGAGGGGGATAATGGCACAAGGGGATTAATATGGAGGGGGAATGATTGATCCCCCCCCATATTAATCCCCTTGTGCCATCATCCCCCCCCCCTCCCTCTGATTCCCTTTTGCCATATTCCTCCCCCCCCACCTCCATCTTAATCTCTTGTGCCATTATTTCTCCCTCCCTCTGATCCTCTTGCGCCATCCCCCCCCCCCCCCATATCGTAATCCCCTTGTGTCATTTTTCCCCCTTCCCCTGATCCCCTTTTGCCATATCGGATAATAATAGCACAAGGGGATTAATATGGAGGAGGGATAATAGCACAAAGGGATTAAGATGGAGGGGGTAATAATGGCTCAAGGGGATTAAGTATCACATTAGTAAGAAAGTAAGAACACGCCTTTTGTCACGCGTAAAATTCCGCTCGAGGGGGTACCCGCGGACATACTATCATCCTTTGGGGGTACAATCTCCAAAAAGGTTGAGAACCACTGCTCTAATACATGAACCTTCAATTTACGTGTTGTATAACCTACATATTTAAGATTACATAATGTGCATTCCACAATATAAACAACATTATTGCTGCTGAAATGAATGTACTGTTTGATATAATAAGTTTTAGTGCCATCCACATTCTCAAACTGTTTAGTGGGCTTTACATATTTGTATGTACGACAAATTCTATGTCCACATTTGAATATAGGTGAGCTGGACTTTCCTGTTTATTTATGCTGATGACTACCTGCACCATAATACTTTCTTTACTATTGCTGACAGCCTGGAGGACATCAGAATATGGTGAGAAAGCTGACTTTACCCTTTAATGGCTATTGTGGGTCATCCCCTTTCAGTGAGGAATATAATATATAGGAAAAATTCTGACAAAAATCACATCCTATGACAAGCCAAACCCCCACCCACAATAAAACACACCCATAACAAAAAGGCTGACCATATTTGCTTGAGACAAAAACAGCACATTTGGATAGTAAAAAATGGGATGGGGTTATGTTATATATTGTTGTAGGCCCCCATATACTCTTATATAGTTGTAATCCTCTGTAATCTCTTATATAATTGTAGCCCCCCTATAGCTATATATATATATATATATATATATATATATATATATATATATATATATATATAGCAAGACACCCCTAATAAAGGAGTGGTTCTGCAGGTGGTGACCACAGACCACTTCTCAGTTCCTATGCTTCCTCGCTGATGTTTTGGTGACTTTTTAATGCTGGCGGTGCTTTCACTCTAGTGGTAGCATGAGACGGAGTCTACAACCCACACAAGTGGCTCAGGTAGTGCAGCTCATTCAGGATGGCACATCAATGCAAGCTGTGGCAAGAAGGTTTGCTGTGTCTGTCAGTGTAGTGTCCAGAGCATGAAGGCGCTACCAGGAGACAGGCCAGTACATCAGGAGATGTGGAGGAGGCCGTAGGAGGGCAACAACCCAGCAGGACCACTACCACCGCCTTTGTGCAAGGAGGAGCACTGCCAGAGCCCTGAAAAATGACCCCCAGCAGGCCACAAATGTGCATGTGTCCACTCAAATGGTCAGAAACAGACTCCATGAGGGCCCAACGTCCACAGGTGGGGGTTGTGCTTACAGCCCAACACCATGCAGGATGTTTGACATTTGCCGGAGAACACCAAGATTGGCAAATTCGCCACTGGCGCCCTGTGCTCTTCACATATGAAAGCAGGTTCACACTGAGCACATGTGACAGACGTGAAAGAGTCTGGGGACGCTGTGGGGAACGTTCTGCTGCCTGCAACATCCTCCAGCATGACCGATTTGGCAGAGGGTCAGTAATGGTGTCGGGTGGCATTTCTTTTGGGGGCCGCACAGCCCTCCATGTGCTTGCCAGAGGTAGCCTGACTGCCATTAGGTACCGAGATGAGATCCTCAGACCCCTTGTGAGACCATATGCTGGTGCGGTTTGCCCTTGGTTCCTCCTAATGTAAGACAATGCTAGACCTCATGTGTCTGGAGTGTGTCAGCAGTTCCTGCAAGAGGAAGGCATTGATGGTATGGACTGGCCCGCCCATTCCCCAGACCGGAATCCGATTGAGCACATCTGGGACATGTCTCGCTCCATCCACCAATGCCACGTTACACCACAGACTGTCCAGGAGTTGTGAACTTGAAAAAGACGCCTGTCCTGGCGTCGAAACGCGTTGTTCCTAGTAAATCGCCTAGTGATCTATCCTGTTCCTCATCCATGCTGCGCCGATTCAAGTCCTTGTGGAGTTTGGAGGTTTTGCTAAAATTGGCTTAGGGGATACTATCTCTCAAAATATTTGAGGGAGCGGGCTGGATTGGATTAACATTTTGCGAGAGCGGGAAAAAGAAAACAGTCCAGTGCACAGTTCCCATGTTCATATACAAGTGCTTTTATAATACAAACTGAAGCTCTGCCTACATGTTTCACTTCACCAGGAGTGTCATCAATAACTAGGACAAACGTTCCTCTGTTGTCCTGAATTGAATCCTGTTGAGATGCTGTGACAATTCCTGGGCTGTTAAAATTAAAAACTCTCCAATGTATAAAAATTAAAACAAATCTGCCAAGAAGAGTGGAATGGTATTCCTCAACAGTGATGAAAAAGACTCCTCGAAACTTATCACAAACATGTCATTGCAGTTGTTGCAGTGTTAGCACAGTATCTTCACTACTTACAAATTTTTGAAGGACTCTTGAATAAATAAAACGCCTCCTCGCTACCATCCATCTCCAGTGTTCCTAAAAAACTCAGGCACTGTATATCACAGAATAAAAGGGAAAAATACTAAAATTAATGAATAATAGATTAATACTAGCTCTTTATCATTAGGGAAGCCGTAAAAATACAAAATGGCAAACAATGTTTAAGGCAAAAAGTGCAAAGCGGCTGTGCATAAGAGCTTACAGAGTAAATATTTATGTAGGGCAGGGGTGTCAAACACCCGGCCCGCGGGCCGGACCTCGTCATGTGGCCCCCCGCCGGCCACCAGCCTTCACCTTTAATCTTGCTTTTTTTTTTTTTTTAAAGAAAGCCGCCTCTTCAGCGCATGCGCGGTGATCCTCCTTCGGTCCTCCTGGTCCTCCGCCTCTATGGTTGTACGTCAGTGACGTCCCGTGCGTACAACCATAGAGATGCAGGAGGAACAGGAGGATGGCAGGATAATCGCAGGAGGACACGCGCAGGCCCCCGTAAGTGACCGACGGCGCGTTATCTTCTTCAGCGTTCCGGTCACCGCTCGACCGGTCCTGGCACCTGCTGCTATGGTCCATAGGCCAGAGCAGTAAATGTGACCCCGGCCCGGAGGAGCGGTGACCGGATCACAGTGGGGGATGCACACAGACATACAGCCTCCAGCCATACGCTGTATATGGCTGGAGGCTGTATGTCTGTGGGGAGGGAGGGGTTGGGGTGCTGCCAACCTAATGTGGGGGGAACTATACTGCCAACTAATGTGGGGGAACATGCTGCCTACCTAATGTGGGGGGGAACTATACTGCCAACCTAATGTGGGGGAACATGCTGCCAACCTAATGTGGGGGGAACTGTACTGCCAACTAATGTGGGGGAACATGCTGCCTACCTAATGTGGGGGGAACTATACTTCCAACCTAATGTGGGGGAACATGCTCCCTACCTAATGTGGGGGGAACTATACTGCCTACCTAATGTGGGGGGAACTATACTGCCTACCTAATGTGGGGGGGAACTATACTGCACCTAATGTGGGGGGAACTATACTGCCTACCTAATGTGGGGGGAACTATACTGCCAACCAAATGTGGGGGGAACTATACTGCCAACTAATGTGGGGGAACTATACTGCCAACTAATGTGGGGGAACATGCTGGCAACTAATGTGGGGGAACATGCTGCCTACCTAATGTGGGGGGAACTATACTGCCAACCTAATGTGGGGGAACATGCTGTCAACTAATGTGGGGGAGCATGCTGCCTACCTAATGTGGGGGGAACTATACTGCCTACCTAATGTGGGGGGAACTATACTGCCTACCTAATGTGGGGGGAACTATACTGCCTACCTAATGTGGGGGGAACTATACTGCCAACTAATGTGGGGGAACATGATGCCTACCTAATGTGGGGGGAACTATACTGCCAACTAATGTGGGGGAACATGCTGCCTACCTAATGTGGGGGGAACTATACTGCCAACCTACTGTGGGGGAACATGCTGCCTACTAATGTGGAGGAACATGCTGCCTACCTAATGTGGGGGAACATGCTGCCTACCTAATGTGGGGGGGAACTATACTGTCAAGCTAATGTGGGGGGAACTATACTACCAACCTAATGTGGGAGGAACTATACTGCCAACCTAATGTGGGGGGAACTATACTGCCAACTAATGTGGGGGAACATGCTGCCTACCTAATGTGGGGGGAACTATACTGCCAACCTAATGTGGGGGAACATGCTCCCTACCTAATGTGGGGGGAACTATACTGCCTACCTAATGTGGGGGGGAACTATACTGCACCTAATGTGTGGGGAACTATACTGCCTACCTAATGTGGGGGGAACTATACTGCCAACCTAATGTGGGGGGAACTATACTGCCAACTAATGTGGGGGAACTATACTGCCAACTAATGTTGGGGAACATGCTGGCAACTAATGTGGGGGAACATGCTGCCTACCTAATGTGGGGGGAACTATACTGCCAACCTAATGTGGGGGAACATGCTGTCAACTAATGTGGGGGAGCATGCTGCCTACCTAATGTGGGGGGAACTATACTGCCTACCTAATGTGGGGGGAACTATACTGCCTACCTAATGTGGGGGGAACTATACTGCCTACCTAATGTGGGGGGAACTATACTGCCAACTAATGTGGGGGAACATGATGCCTACCTAATGTGGGGGGAACTATACTGCCAACCTAATGTGGGGGAACATGCTGCCAACCTTAAGTGGGGGGAACTATACTGCCAACTAATGTGGGGGAACATGCTGCCTACCTAATGTGGGGGGAACTATACTGCCAACCTAATGTGGGGGAACATGCTGCCTACTAATGTGGAGGAACATGCTGCCTACCTAATGTGGGGGAACTATACTGCCTACCTAATGTGGGGGGAACTATACTGCCAAGCTAATGTGGGGGGAACTATACTACCAACCTAATGTGGGAGGAACTATACTGCCAACCTAATGTGGGGGGAACTATACTGCCAACTAATGTGGGGGAACATGCTGCCTACCTAATGTGGGGGGAACTATACTGCCAACCTAATGTGGGGGAACATGCTCCCTACCTAATGTGGGGGGAACTATACTGCCTACCTAATGTGGGGGAACTATACTGCCTACCTAATGTGGGGGGGAACTATACTGCACCTAATGTGGGGGGAACTATACTGCCTACCTAATGTGGGGGGAACTATACTGCCAACCTAATGTGGGGGGAACTATACTGCCAACTAATGTGGGGGAACTATACTGCCAACTAATGTGGGGGAACATGCTGGCAACTAATGTGGGGGAACATGCTGCCTACCTAATGTGGGGGGAACTATACTGCCAACCTAATGTGGGGGAACATGCTGTCAACTAATGTGGGGGAACATGCTGCCTACTTAATGTGGGGGGAACTATACTGCCAACCTAATGTGGGGGAACAAGCTGTCAACTAATGTGGGGGAGCATGCTGCCTACCTAATGTGGGGGGAACTATACTGCCTACCTAATGTGGGGGGAACTATACTGCCTACCTAATGTGGGGGGAACTATACTGCCTACCTAATGTGGGGGGAACTATACTGCCAATTAATGTGGGGGAACATGATGCCTACCTAATGTGGGGGGAACTATACTGCCAACCTAATGTGGGGGGACATGCTGCCAACCTTAAGTGGGGGGAACTATACTGCCAACTAATGTGGGGGAACATGCTGCCTACCTAATGCGGGGGGAACTATACTGCCAACCTAATGTGGGGGAACATGCTGCCTACTAATGTGGAGGAACATGCTGCCTACCTAATGTGGGGGAACTATACTGCCTACCTAATGTGGGGGGAACTATACTGCCAAGCTAATGTGGGGGGAACTATACTACCAACCTAATGTGGGAGGAACTATACTGCCAACCTAATGTGGGGGGAACTATACTGCCAACTAATGTGGGGGAACATGCTGCCTACCTAATGTGGGGGGAACTATACTGCCAACCTAATGTGGGGGAACATGCTCCCTACCTAATGTGGGGGGAACTATACTGCCTACCTAATGTGGGGGGAACTATACTGCCTACCTAATGTGGGGGGGAACTATACTGCACCTAATGTGGGGGGAACTATACTGCCTACCTAATGTGGGGGGAACTATACTGCCAACCTAATGTGGGGGGAACTATACTGCCAACTAATGTGGGGGAACTATACTGCCAACTAATGTGGGGGAACATGCTGGCAACTAATGTGGGGGAACATGCTGCCTACCTAATGTGGGGGGAACTATACTGCCAACCTAATGTGGGGGAACATGCTGTCAACTAATGTGGGGGAACATGCTGCCTACCTAATGTGGGGGGAACTATACTGCCAACCTAATGTGGGGGAACATGCTGTCAACTAATGTGGGGGAGCATGCTGCCTACCTAATGTGGGGGGAACTATACTGCCAACTAATGTGGGGGAACATGATGCCTACCTAATGTGGGGGGAACTATACTGCCAACCTAATGTGGGGGAACATGCTGCCAACCTTAAGTGGGGGGAACTATACTGCCAACTAATGTGGGGGAACATGCTGCCTACCTAATGTGGGGGGAACTATACTGCCAACCTTAAGTGGGGGGAACATGCTGCCTACTAATGTGGAGGAACATGCTGCCTACCTAATGTGGGGGAACTATACTGCCTACCTAATGTGGGGGGAACTATACTGCCAAGCTAATGTGGGGGGAACTATACTACCAACCTAATGTGGGAGGAACTATACTGCCAACCTAATGTGGGGGGAACTATACTGGCAACCTAATGTGGGGGGAACTATACTGCCAACCTAATGTGGGGGAACATGCTGCCAACTAATGTGGGGGAACATGCTGCCTACCTAATGTGGGGGGAACTATACTGCCTACCTAGTGTGGGGGGAACTATACTGCCAACCTAATTTGGGGGAACATGCTGCCTACTAATGTGGGGGAACATGCTGCCTACCTTATGGTGGGGGAACTACAAGGTACTGTACATTGCGGTAGGAGGGGTAGTCTTATATGGCGAGTATATCCCAAACTCTACTTTTTAACTGTAAAAGTTGGGGGTCGTCTTATACACCCAGGCGTCTTATACGCCGGCATATACGGTATGTGGGGGGGAGGGGTCCTACAGATACAACCGGCCCTTTGAGGGTGACCAAACTGCTGATGCGGCCCCCAATGAATTTGAGTTTGACACCCCTGATGTAGGGGCTGTATGACAGGGTCAGTGTGGGCAGGCATTACAGGGCACCAAGGGGCTAGGGAATGCCCACAGTGCACCAAGAAGGTAATTTACATATTTTTTTTATGTGTACATAACTTGGAACGACACCACAGATTGGAAAAATGGTAAACACCATTGGGATCAGCTTCACCCACACTATTACCCTATGTAAGCAGGTTGGTGCAGGTGATACTGCAGGTTGGTGTGGGTAATGCTGCAGGTCAGTTTCCCTTTAAAGAGTATCTGTCACTAAATAAACTTTTCTAAACTAACTCAGGCTATGTTCCCTAACTACTTTAAAAAGCTCTGTATCTCACCTTTTTTCTTGTTCACATAGTGTGACTTGCCGGCAGGAGGATGTGGGCGTGCCCCAGCAGGCGCTACGTCACTAAAGCCTGCTGAGGGGACTGCTTCCACCCTCACTTCACCAAGTAGAGCAGGGGGGGGGGGGGGGGGGGGGTTTGAGCCCACATTTGCAAGGCCCTGCTTGTCCTCACTGCTCAGAGCACTGCTTGTCCCCACTACTCAGATCCCTGCATGTCCTCATAGCACAGATCTCCGTTTGTCCTCACAGCACAGATCGCCGCTTGTCCTCACTGCACAGATCGCCGATTGTCCTCAATGTACAGAACGCCACTTGTCCTCACAGCACAGAGCACCGCTTGTCCTCAGTGTACAGAGCCCGGCTTGTCCTCACTGCACAGAGCCCCGCTTATCCTCACAGCACAGATCGCCACTTGTCCTCACAGCACAGATCGCCGCTTGTCCTCACAGCACAGAGCGCCGTGTGGTGTCCCGGTACAGGACCTGGTCCTGTCACTTTTCTAAGGTCCCCATAGCTAGAGTTCCTTCATGTCTATAGGGCTCTCCTGTAGGGCTTACCCCTAGTCGTCTCATATAAATGTATTATTTAATGTACATTTTAATTTAATGTATAGGAAATATATGCATAGGGCCGTAGTGGTCACGTGATTTACAGTTGTAATGTAAAATATGCTTAAGGACCTTTGGAGGTCTTGTGATGTACCCAGAATTCACTGGGTTCATAACTTACAGGTTTGCTGACCAATGAGCTTAGTCCAGACCCTTATTATATAAAGGGCTGTAGTCAATCAATTCTCTCTCTTTTTTCCTGGCTACAAAGCAAGCAACTCTCTTGCTTACCTCTCTTCCTGCCAAACTACAAAGCTAAGCACATCTCATCATCTCATCATCATCATCAATTCATCTAGGCCCAAAGCCTAAGAACCTGCAGCCACGAAACTTGAGTTACTCAAAGCTCAAACTACTGAATCCTGTGTGACTACTATCAGCTCAAATATTCTAAAACAGTAGCACAGTGGCTAGCATCAAAAGCTCATTGCTTCCAAGTACCAGCAAACCTGTGAGGAACCTGTATCACGGTTCACTCTTAAGAGACTGTTATGTTCAATACCGTTGCATAAAATCTGCAAGTAAAGTTTCTTCAGTTTACTTCATAAAATCTGCTGTGAACATTCCGTTATTTCTTCCTGACGTTTGTGAGATGGTTGGCGGTAGGAACATTACTATTGAGGAAACCTCACTCTGGCGTCACGACATTCAAGGGTTAATACCACCAGACCCTACATTAGTACCACAACACCATAGACACCATTACTCACTCTCCCGGCACAACAACTCTTTTGGCGTCTTACGAACAGGATACGGGTGTGTGCCTTAAAGAACTTTGCTACCCTGACAGAAGCCATAGTCCTCCCCTATACAGAAAAGTGTTTTATGAACTGTACAGAATTTTCGCATGCTGCGATTGAAATTGCGCCCAGAAGTGTACGGGACTCTACTGTATTGTTGATATTGTGCTTAACCGGTGCGCAAGAAAAAGTAAGGGGGGAGTTGAAGAATTCCGTGTGGTTGCTGTTTGTACCTGAAGAGGTTAAAGTCAGCACCGGGCCTTCCCGCATGCGCAAACAGCCACAGCTCCTCACTGCTAGGCCTCCGCAGTCACGCCTCCAGTGCCGGCCGGAACGAAAAGTTCCCTCCTGTGTTGCGGAGGGGAAGGATTTTTCACCTATACCAAACCAGAACTCCTTTAGGGGCGCAGCGACAATGTAAACACTCCAGCAGCTGCGCCCGCATCTTTATACAGCACCCCCGCTGCAAAAGCTCTGCAAAAGCAAAAAGAATGATCCTGACAGCACAGCCGGTACAATACCCTACAGCAGCAGACCGCACAAGTTGCAGCAGCACGCCGTGGTCCATCTTAAATGGGCCAGCGTACCATAAATTGTCAAGCTGCAGGACGACGCACTCAAGTTCCAGGACAGCGCACTCAAGTTCCACAACAGTGCACTCAAGCTGCATTTAAAGGACCAGCGCACTCAAGCTTCATTTAAAGGGCCAGCGCACCCAATCAAGTCTACAAGATGTCAGCACCAACAGCATCATCATCACCACCTAACCAACAGGATGGAGGTGCTCCTGCAACCCCACCAGATGGGTCACCACAGGATGTAGGAGAATGTTGCCCTCTTCACCTCCAGCTCAACGTTTAAACATGGGAGCTCCTGTAGCCGCACCTTTCTTCTTGGGGAATCCAGTGCTCCCTACCTATAATGGGGATCCTTTCACCCTACGAGACTTCAAGGAGAAGATACAGAGTCTCTTTGTTTTCTATACTTTTACTCCTAAACAGCAGGTGCAGTTACTCACGGGACAGCTACAGGGATCTGCATTGGAGCAGGTCCGCACCTGGCCAGCTGCCGACAAGGACACAGTGGAGCAAATTTTTGAGGGACTCTACCAAGTGTTCGAGTCTCACTCCCCATCTGAGGTACGTCTACGCTTGTATGAGAGACGTCAGAAACCAGGTGAGACCCTTTCGGGCCTATGCTGTAGCATTACAAAATGCATTGGAAACTGTGCAGAAGTTATACGGCATTACACCCGAGCAGGGTAACAAAGTGCTCATGGACAGATTCATAGATGGGGCACAAAATAAATGGGACAAGGCCCAACTTAGAATGCTGGCAGTGCAGAACCCTGACATATCTTTCCCTGCCTTTAAAAGATTGGCCATAAAAGTCATTGAGTCAGGGCCCGAGGCAGAGGAAGTTAGTGCCCCTTCCCCTGAGACATTAGGAGCCTCTGCCAGGCCAACACAACCCTCACCACCTGTTGTGGCACCAATACCTTCTCCTACAAGTCCTTCACCCCCAGACTTGCAGAGTGTACGACAGGACATTGATCAATTAACCAACGCTGTTAATGAACTGGCGAGCAGGTCTAGTCCACCTAGTCAAGAGACACTTCCACCCAGAAAGCCTGCTCCCTGTCCTGCTAATCCACCTCAGTATCCCCCTGTGAGGACTCCAGGGACTCAGAGACCTTTCTGTATTCATTGGAATAAGGCCAGGCATTGGAAAAGTCAGTGCTGGGCTTTAAACGGGAATCCCCTGAGGTCGAGGACCGCCCCTCAGGAGCATCATCACTAGGTCCAGAATCACCCTGCACAAAGTCAGGACTTTCCATGTATGTTGCCCCATGTCCTTATGTGAAAATTATTGTGGAAGGAGTACAGTTAGAGGCCCTTGTTGATACGGGTTCCCAGTTATCCACTATTCCTAAAGATGTATTTTATAGATATTGGGGGCCTCAAATGCTGTGTGAACCAAATGATGTGGATTTTAAAGTGATGGGAGGGAACGGGAAACCAGTACCAAGGCATGGGTGGGAGAGTATGTCCTCTGAGGACAAGGTGTTATTATAACCAATGTTGTAGATAAAGGGGCAGCAGAGTTTATCCTAGGGATGAACATTATGAGACACTATTTTGAGGAGCTTGTAGGGTCACTGCATGCATCTCTTCCTCACATGTCACCCTCAGGCCAGCGAGCTGCGCAACACCATCTGAAGACCCTGCAAGCCGAACAAAAGTTTGTCAACCGCAAAGGAAAGATCTGCCGTGTGTGTGAAGGACATCAGAAGCTTCCTGGGATTCGCTGGCTACTACCGGCGCTTCATCCCTCACTTTGCACAAATTGCTGGACCCCTTACAGCTCTTCTCTGGGGTACTGCGAAGGAGAATTATAACGGAAGACTCCCAATCCAGTGGGGTGAAGAACAGGAAACGGCGTTCCGGGCCTTGAAGTACCTGTTCACTGAGCCGCCTATCCTGGCATATCCTGATTATGGACAGCCCTTCCAGTTGTACACAGATGCCAGCTTTGAAGGCCTGGGAGTTGTTCTATCCCAGGTGCAGGAAGGTAAAGAAAGGGTGATAGCCTACGCCAGCAGACATCTGCGAGGAGCAGAGAAGAATTACGCCAACTACAGTTCCTTCAAGATGGAGCTCCTTGCCTTGGTCTGGGCAGTGACCGAAAATTTAAGGACTATCTAGCAGCCACCCCTTTCACCGTGTACACCGACAACAACCCATTGCCCCATCTGAATACAGCAAAGTTGGGAGCCATTGAGCAGAGCTGGTCCTCCAGACTGGCCAACCATGACTTAAATATTAAATACAGAAGTGGCAAGTCTAATGTGAACGCTCATGTACTATCCCGTATGGCTCCTGGCGAAGAACCACCTGTCGAGGACAAGTGGGAAGACATGGAGATGTCCCTATTCTATCAAAGGTTCGTGAGTCAAAACGTATTGACAACACAAGAAGATGGTGAACCTAGATCTACCAAGGTTCCTGAGGACCTCTATACATGGAAGACTCTACAAGATGAGAGTCGAGTCATGGGGGATCTGTTGGACTACCTACTTCTAAAAAAAGGTACCAACCCGTCTACGCCAGTCACAGTGTGACTTTAAATTGAAGAGGTTGTGGCGACAAAGAAACCGACTGTTCATCCACAAAGAACTGTTGTACAGGAACTCATTGGATCCAGTGTCTGGTGAGAGACTCCATCAGATCCTGATCCCTAGAAGAGATGCTGCCATGGTCCTGAATGCCTATCATGAACAGTCAGGCCACTTCAGGATCCACAAAACCGAAGCCACCATCAGTCAGAGGTTCTATTGGATAGGGATGCGAGGAGACATTGAAAAATGGTGCGGTGAATGTACTGTCTGCAACGTCACCAAGAACCTCCGCAAGGACGCTAGAGCACCCCTTCATCCCATTCAAACCGAAAGACCCACCGAGCTGGTCACCTTGGATCATGGAAAGCTGTCCTCTACAAGGTCTGGATACACCTACGTCCTCACCATGGTAGACCACTACTCCAAGTGGGTGGTGGTAGTGCCTGTCAAGGACCTCACGGCGAAGACTGCTGCGCAGATGTTCTATTCCAACTGGGTCCAGACCCTGGGATGTCCAGAGTCGGTCCTCACGGACCGGGGAACAGCCTTTGAAGCTCAACTGTTTCAAGAACTGTGCCAGTTTCACGACTGCAAGAAGCTCCGGACTACAGCCTACCATCCCCAGGGGAATGGATTATGTGAACGCATCAACCTTCTCTAAGGTCCCCGCAACTAGAGTCCCTTCATGTCTATAGGGCTCTCCTGTAGGGATTACCCCTAGTCGCCTCATATAAATGTGTTATTTAATGTACATATTCATTTAATGTATAGGAGATCTATGTATAGGACCTTAGTGGTCACGTGATACATAGTTGTAATGTATAATATGCTTAAGGACCTTTGGAGGTCCTGTGATGTACCCAGAGTTCACTGGGTTCATAACTTACAGGTTTGCTGACCAATGAGCTTAGTCCAGCCCCTTATTATATAAAGGGCTGTAGTCAATCAATTTTCTCTCTTTTTTCCTGGCTACAAAGCAAGCAACTCTCTTGATTACCTCTCTTCCTGCCGGACTACAAAGCTAAGCACATCTCATCATCTCATCAGCATCATCAATTCATCTAGGCCCTAAGCCTAAGAACCTGCAGCCACAAAACGTGAGTTACTCAAAGCTCAAACTACTGAATCCTGTGTGACTATCAGCTCAGATATTCTAAAATAGTAGCACAGTGGCTAGCATCAAAAGCTCATTGCTTCCAAGTACCAGCAAACCTGTGAGGAACCTGTATCACGGTTCACTCTTAACCCCTTAAGGACTGAGCCCTTTTTCACCTTAAGGACTCAGCCATTTTTTGCAATTCTGACCACTGTCACTTTAAACATTTATAACTCTGGAATGCTTTTAGTTATCAATCTGATTCCGAGATTGTTTTTCGTGACATATTCTACTTTAACTTAGTGGTAAAACTTTGTGGTAACTTGCTTCCTTTCTTGGTGAAAAATCCCAAAATTTGATGAAAAATTTGAAAATTTTGCATTTTTCTAACTTTGAAGCTCTCTGCTTGTAAGGAAAATGGATATTCAAAATATTTTTTTTTTTATTCACATATACAATATGTCTACTTTATGTTTGCATCATAAAATTGACAAGTGTTTACTTTTGGAAGACACCAGAGGGCTTCAAAGTTCCGCAGCAATTTTCCAATTTTTCACAAAATTTTGAAACTCGCTTTTTTTCAGGGACCAGTTCAGGTTTGAAGTGGATTTGAAGGGCCTTCATATTAGAAATACCCCATAAATGACCCCATTATAAAAACTACACCCCCCAAAGTATTCAAAATGACATTCAGTCAGTGTTTTAACCCTTTAGGTGTTTCACAGGAATAGCAGCAAAGTGAAGGAGAAAATTCACAATCTTCATTTTTTACACTCGCATGTTTTTGTAGACCCAATTTTTGAATTTTTGCAAGGGGTAAAAAGGAGAAAATTTTTACTTGTATTTGAAACCCAATTTCTCTCGAGTAAGCACATACCTCATATGTCTATGTTAATTGTTCGGCGGGCGCAGTAGAGGGCACAGAAGGGAAGGAGCGACAAATGGTTTTTGGGGGGCATGTCACATTTAGGAAGCCCCTATGGTGCCAGAACAGCAAAAAAAAACACATGGCATACCATTTTGGAAACTAGACCCTTCGGGGAACATAACAAGGGGTAAAGTAGACCTTAATACCCCACAGGTGATTCACAACTTTTGCATACGTAAAAAAAAAAAAAAAAATTCCCTAAAATGCTTGGTTTCCCAAAATTTTACATTTTTAAAAAGGGTAATAGCAGAAAATACCCCAAAATTTGATGAAAAATTTGAAAATTTTGCATTTTTCTAACTTTGAAGCTCTCTGCTTGTAAGGAAAATGGATATTCAAAATATTTTTTTTTTATTCACATATACAATATGTCTACTTTATGTTTGCATCATAAAATTGACAAGTGTTTACTTTTGGAAGACACCAGAGGGCTTCAAAGTTCCGCAGCAATTTTCCAATTTTTCACAAAATTTTGAAACTCGCTTTTTTTCAGGGACCAGTTCAGGTTTGAAGTGGATTTGAAGGGCCTTCATATTAGAAATACCCCATAAATGACCCCATTATAAAAACTACACCCCCCAAAGTATTCAAAATGACATTCAGTCAGCGTTTTAACCCTTTAGGTGTTTCACAGGAATAGCAGCAAAGTGAAGGAGAAAATTCACAATCTTCATTTTTTACACTCGCATGTTTTTGTAGACCCAATTTTTGAATTTTTGCAAGGGGTAAAAAGGAGAAAATTTTTACTTGTATTTGAAACCCAATTTCTCTCGAGTAAGCACATACCTCATATGTCTATGTTAATTGTTCGGCGGGCGCAGTAGAGGGCACAGAAGGGAAGGAGCGACAAATGGTTTTTGGGGGGCATGTCACATTTAGGAAGCCCCTATGGTGCCAGAACAGCAAAAAAAAACACATGGCATACCATTTTGGAAACTAGACCCTTCGGGGAACATAACAAGGGGTAAAGTAGACCTTAATACCCCACAGGTGATTCACAACTTTTGCATACGTAAAAAAAAAAAAAAAAATTCCCTAAAATGCTTGGTTTCCCAAAATTTTACATTTTTAAAAAGGGTAATAGCAGAAAATACCCCCCAAAATTTGAAGCCCAATTTCTCCCAATTCAGAAAACACCCCATATGGGGGTGAAAATTGCTCTGCTGGCGCACTACAGGTCTCAGAAGAGAAGGAGTCACATTTGGCTTTTTGAAAGCAAATTTTGCTCTGGGGGCATGCCGCATTTAGGAAGCCCCTATGGTGCCAGGACAGCAAAAAAAAAAACACATGGCATACCATTTTGGAAACTAGACCCCTCGGGAAACGTAACAAGGGGTTAAGTGAACCTTAATACCCCACAGGTGTTTCACGACTTTTGCATATGTAAAAAAAATAAAGCAAAAAAAACCAGATGGCATACCATTTTGCAAACTAAACCCCTTGGGGAACGTAAAAAGGGGTAAAGTGAACCTTAATACCCCAAAGGGGTTTCACAACTTTTGCATATGTAAAAAATAAAAATAAAATTTACCTAAAATGCTTGGTTTCCCAAAAAATTTACATTTTTACAAAGGGTTAAAGCAGAAAACACCCCCCAAAATTTGAAGCCCAATTTCTCCCGATTCAGAAAACACCCCATATGGGGGTGAAAAGTGCTCTGCTGGCGCACTACAGGTCTCAGAAGAGAAGGAGTCACATTTGGCTTTTTTGAAGGAAATTTTGCTCTGGGGGCATGCCGCATTTAGGAAGCCCCTATGGTGCCAGGACAGCAAAAAACCCCACATGGCATACCATTTTGGAAACTAGACCCCTTGGGGAACGTAACAAGGGGTAAAGTGAACCTTAATACCCCACAGGGGTTTCACAACTTTTGCATATGTAAAAAAAAAAAAAAAAAAATTACCTAAAATGCTTGGTTTCCCAAAAAATTTACATTTTTACAAAGGGTTAAAGCAGAAAATACCCCCCAAAATTTGAAGCCCAATTTCTCCCGATTCAGAAAACGCCCCATATGGGGGTGAAAAGTGCTCTGCTGGCGCACTACAGGTCTCAGAAGAGAAGGAGTCACATTTGGCTTTTTGAAAGCAAATTTTGCTCTGGGGGCATGCCGCATTTAGGAAGCCCCTATGGTGCCAGGACAGCAAAAAAAAAAAAACACATGGCATACCATTTTGGAAACTAGACCCCTCGGGAAACGTAACAAGGGGTTAAGGAACCTTAATACCCCACAGGTGTTTCACGACTTTTGCATATGTAAAAAAAATAATTTTTTTTTTTACCTAAAATGCCTCTTTTCCCAAAAATTTTACATTTTTAAAAAGGGTAAAAGCAGAAAATACCCCCCAAAATTTGTAACACAATTTCTCCCGAGTACGGCGATACCCCATATGTGACCCTAAACTGTTGCCTTGAAATACGACAGGGCTCCAAAGTGAGAGCGCCATGCGCATTTGAGGCCTAAATTAGGGACTTGCATAGGGGAGGATATAGGGGTATTCTACGCCAGTGATTCCCAAACAGGGTGCCTCCAGCTGTTGTAAAACTCCCAGCATGCCTGGACAGTCAGTGGCTATCTGGCAATACTGGGAGTAGTTGTTTTGCAACAGCTGGAGGCTCCGTTTTGGAAACAGTGGCGTACCAGACGTTTTTCATTTTTATTGGGGAGGGGGGCTGTGTAGGGGTTTGTGTATATGTAGTGTTTTTTACTTTTTATTTTATTGTGTGTTAGTGTAGTGTAGTGCTTTTAGGGTACAGTCACATGGGCGGGGGTTCACAGTAGTTTCACGCTGGCAGTTTGAGCCGCAGCTCAAACTTGCAGCCGGATACTTACTGTAATCCTCCGCCCATGTGAATGTACCCTGTACGTTCACATTGGGGGGGGGGGGGGGAACATCCAGCTGTTGCAAAACTACAACTCCCAGCATGTACGGTCTATCAGTGCATGCTGGGAGTTGTAGTTTTGCAACCGCTGGAGGCTCCGTTTTGGAAACAGTGGCGTACCAGACGTTTTTCATTTTTATTGGGGAGGGGAGGAGGGTTGTATAGGGGTATGTGTATACGTAGTGTTTTTTACTTTTTATTGTGTGTTAGTGTAGTGTTTTTAGGGTACAGTCGCACGGGTGGGGGGTTCACAGTAGTTTCTCGCTGGCAGTTTGAGCTGCGACCGAAAATTTGCCGCAGCTCAAACTTGCAGCCGGATACTTGCTGTAATCCTCCGCCCATGTGAGTGTACCCTGTACGTTCACATTGGGGGGGGGGGGGGGAACATCCAGCTGTTGCAAAACTACAACTCCCAGCATGTACGGTCTATCAGTGCATGCTGGGAGTTGTAGTTTTGCAACAGCTGGAGGCACACTGGTTGTGAAACACAGAGTTTGGTAACAAACTCCGTGTTTTGCAACCAGTGTGCCTTCAGCTGTTGCAAAAGCTACAACCCCAGCATGTACGGACAGCGGAAGGGCATGCTGGGTCTTGTAGTTATGAAACAGCTGGAGGCATACTACTTTGGCTGGGGATGCTGGGACTGTAGTTATGCAACAGCTGGAGACACACTGGTTTGCTACATAACTCAGTGTGCCTTCAGCTGTTGCAAAACTACAACTCCCAGCAGTCACCGACAGCCAAAGGGCATGCTGGGAGTTGTAGTTATGCAACCAGCAGATGCACCACTACAACTCCCAGCATGCACTTTAGCTGATTGTGCAAGCTGGGAGTTGTAGTTACACAACAGCTGATGGTACACTTTTCCATAGAAAAAATGTGCCTCCAGCTGTTGCAAAACTACAAGTCCCAGCATGCCCATAAGGGCATGCTGGGAGTTGTGGTGGTCTGCCTCCTGCTGTTGCATAACTACAGCTCCCAGCATGCCCTTTTTGCATGCTGGGAGCTGTTGCTAAGCAACAGCAGGAGGCTGTCACTCACCTCCAACGATCCTCGCCGCACAGGTCAGTCCCTCGTCGTCTCCGCCGCGGCCGTCGCTCCTGGGGCCCCGATCCAAACAGGGGCGCCGGGGATCGGGGTCCCCAGCACCCGGGGTGCACGTCCCGCACCCGCTCACGTCCTCCGGAAGAGGGGCGGAGCGGGTTGCGGGAGTGACACCCGCAGCAGGCGCCCTGATTGGTCGGCCGGTAATCCGGCCGACGAATCAGGGCGATCGTGAGGTGGCACCAGTGCCACCTCACCCCTGCAGGCTCTGGCTGTTCGGGGCCGTCGGAGACGGCCCCGAACAGCCTGTAATTCCGGGTCACCGGGTCACTGGAGACCCGATTGACCCGGAATCTGCCGCAGATCGCTGGACTGAATTGTCCAGCAATCTGCGGCCATCGCCGACATGGGGGGGCATAATGACCCCCCTGGGCGATATGCCCCGATGCCTGCTGAACGATTTCAGCAGGCATCGGGCACCGGCTCCCCTCCGGCTAGCGGCGGGGGGGCCGGGATTTGACAGGACGTACTCAAACGTCCTGAGTCCTTAAGGACTCGGAAAAGGGGACGTTTGAGTACGTCCTGCGTCCTTAAGGGGTTAAGAGACTGTTATGTTCAATACCGTTGCATAAAAGCTGCAAGTAAAGTTTCTTCAGTTTACTTCATAAAATCTGCTGTGGACATTCCGTTATTTCTACCTGACGTTTGTGGGACGGTTGGCGGTAGGAACATTACTATTGAGGAAACCACACCCTGGCGTCACGACATTCAAGGGTTAATACCACCAGACCCTACACTATTACCGCAACACCCTAGACACCATTACTCACTCTCCCGGCACCACAGCCGCTTGTACTCAGTGTACAGAGCCCTGCTTGTCCTCACAGCACAGAGCGCCGCTTGTCCTCACAGCACAGAGCCCTGCTTGTCCTCACAGCACAGAGCACCATTTGTCCTCACAGGACAGATCGTTGCTTGTCATCACAGTACAGATTGCCGCTTGTCCTCAGTGTACAGAGCCCTGCTTGTCCTAACAGCACAGAGTGCCGTTGTCCTCACAGCACAGAGCCCCGCTTGTCCTCCCTGCACAGAGCCCTGCTTGTCCTCACAGCACAGAGCACTGCTTATCCTCACAGCACAGAGCGCCGCTTGTCTTCACAGCACAGATCGCCACTTGTCCTTAGTGTACAGATCTCTGCTTGTCCTCACAACACAGAGATCCGCTTGTCCTCACTGCTCAGAGCGCCGCTTGTCCTCAGTGTACAGAGCCCTGCTTTTCCTCAATGCTCAGAACCCTGCTTGTCCTCAGTGCACAGAGCCGGGCAAGGTGAGGTACTGAAGGATAAGGCAGTTGTGTAGTCAGACGTAGCAGAAGGTCAAGGCAGGTGGCAAAGGTGCAAAGTCAAATAACGTAGCGGGAAGGTCTGGATACGCGGATAAGGCAAACAGGCAACAAGGAATGCTTAATCTCAGGCAAGTGGCACTGAAGATCTGGCAGGGAAGAGGGGGAGGTGCTGGAACTTATAGACCAGTGTCAGGTGTGTGAGAAGCAGCAGCGGAGGAGTCAGAGGAGCATGGTCAGTGACGGGCTGGGACTCACATGCGAGCGCATCCTGCGATGTGAATCCCAGCCCCGTCGACAGCAGAGGCAAAGCCGGAGCGCGATCCTTAACAGTACCCCTCCCCCCATTTTTGTCTCCCCCTCTTTTTGTAATTCAGGAATTTCCAGAGAAGGTCCTGGTCCAGAAGATTGTCCTGCGGCTCCCAAGAGCTCTCCTCTGGACTGAATCCTTCCCAATCCACAAGGTAAAAGCGCTTTCCTTTGACAAATTTGGAGTCCAAGATCTCCTTAACAACAAAAAAATCTGAGGTACCAGAGATGGGAGAAGGTGAGATTTACTTTTGAGAAAAACTGGTTTCAAGAGGGAAACATGGAAGGAATTCGGGATCCGGAGAGAGGAGGGTAGATGGTGGGAATAGGCCACAGGATTAAGTCTTTTCTTGACTTTATAGGGACCAAAATAGCGAGGACCAAGTTTATAACTGGGTATCTTGAAACGGATATATTTAGTTCATAACCAGACTTTGTCACCAGGAGAAAATTCACGAGGAGGACGTTTTTTCTTGTTGGCTTTGAATTTCATGCGAGAAGTAGCATGTAGAAGAGAGCAACGTGTCTTCTGCCAGATGAAAGAAAAATTCCGCACTTGTTCATCAATAGCAGGAAATTCAGAGGAAGACGATAAGGGGTGAGGAGGACGAGGGTGAAGTCCATAGACTACATAGAAGGGTGAAGTACCAGTGGAATCTGAATCTTTATGATTGTAGGAAAACTCTGCCCAGGGAAGCAGATCAACCCAGTTGTCTTGACGTGCAGAAATGAAATGGCATACATAGTCTCCTAAAACCTGATTCCCCCTCTCAACCTGTCCATTGGATTGAGGGTTTTAGGCCGCGGAAAAATCCAGCTTAACTTGAAGACGTGAGTAAATGGCCCACCAGAACTTAGAGACAAATTGGACTCCATGGTCAGAAACTATATGGGAAGGGACAGGGCCGGTTTTAGGCTTAGCGTGGCCCTAGGCAAAATCAAAAGAGGGGCCCAAAAGTCGTAATAGTGCACTAACCAGATTTGCACATTTTTGGTCACTTCACATACCATAAAAAATATCTAAAAAGCAATTGAGTCCCATTAAAACAAAAATGGTACCAATAAAAACTACAAATCAAAGTGCAAAAAATGACCCTCATACATCCCCATATACAGAAAAATAAAAGAGTTATAGGGATCAGAATAGTACAATTTTATATTTTTGTATAGTTCCCCCACATTAGGTTGGCAGTATAGTTCCCCCACATTAGGTTGGCAGTATAGTTCCCCCACATTAGGTTGGCAGTATAGTTCCCCCCACATTAGGTTGCCAGTATAGCTTCCAAACATTAGGTTGGCAGTATAGTTCCCCCACATTAGGTTGTAGTTCCCCCACATTAGGTTGGCAGCATAGTTCCCCCACATTAGGTTGTAGTTCCTCCACATTAGGTTGGCAGTATAGTTCCCCCCACATTAGGTTGTAGTTCCCCCACATTAGGTTGGCAGTATAGTTCCCCCACATTAGGTAGGCAGTATGTTCCCCCACATTCGGTAGGCAGTATAGTTTCCCCACACTAGGTTGTAGTTCCCCCACATTAGGTAGGCAGTATAGTTCCCCCACATTAGGTTGGCAGTATAGTTCCCCCACATTAGGTTGGCAGTATAGTTCCCCCACGTTAGGTTGCAGTTCCCCCATATTAGGTTGTAGTTCCCCCACATTAGGTAGGCAGTATAGTTCCCCAACATTAGGTTGTAGTTCCCCCACATTAGGTGGGCAGTATGTTAACCCACATTAGGTTGGCAGTATAGTTCCCCCACATTAGGTCCCCCCTCTCCCCCTACTTTTTCTATTTTTCATATTTCCTTACCTAGCCACGCTCGGCAGGCTCAGATAATGCAGCAGATCTTGTGGGGTGTGTGGATAATATGACGAGTGACATCTCCTGACGGCTCCTCTGCACAGCATCAGGGACATCACTCCAGCTCATTTCCTGCAGCAGCCGGCACTGCAGTGAATGAGGAGTGACGTCCCTGGAGTAGTGAGGAATGAATTGCCGATAGTAATTGGCAAAGCCAAGGAAGCGCTGAATCACTTTCAGACCAGTAGGTTGTGGCCAGTCCAGAACTGCGGATAACTTGTTGGGATCCATTTGAAGACCTTGACTGGTAACAATGTAGCCCAGAAAAGGGAGGCTAGTCTTTTCAAAAGTACATTTCTCCAGTTTAGCATAGAGATGATTTTCTTGGAGACGCTGTAACACTTGGCGGAGGTGAGAGCGATGAGACTGGATATTGGCCGAGTAGATGAGTATGTCATCCAAATAGACCAGGACACAGGAGTACAGAAGGTCACGGAAAATATTATTGACGAACTCTGAATGGCATCACTAGATATTTGAAATGTCCGTTACGAGTATTAAGCGCAGCCTTCCATTCGTCCCCTTCACGTATACGAATCAGATTATAGGCCCCATGAAGGTCTAGTTTAGAGAAGATCCTGGCACCTTGCAGACGATCAAATATCTCCGAGATTAAATTAAGTGGGTAGGGGTTCTTTACTGTAATTTTATTCAAACCTCGGTAGTCAATGCATGGTTGCCAAGACCCGTCTTTTTTTTCCATATAGAAGAAGCCGGCTCAGTTGTTTTTTTTAAAAACACCTGGAAAAACGCCAGTGCAATTTACTGCATCTGGCGTTTTTTCTGGCGTGTTTTCATGTGTGTGGAAATTGCATTTTTGGCCCCTTTTGGCCTTTTTTCTTTTTTGTAAAATTTGTTGGGTACCAAAAAAAAAAACGAAGCAGTAGTGATGGAAAATTTTTTTATTTTATGAAATTTATATTTATTACAACACAATTTTAATAAATTTTTAATAAACTGTGTATGTATCTGTTTCACTTTTTCCCCCCTCTCTTTTTTGACATTTTTGAGGTAGTACTACGGTAATTGATTTATCTATGTATAAAATGATTCATTTAGGAGCCCCCCTTCGCCATCTGTTTCCCCCCTCTGCTCCTTCCGGTATCTTGGCCCCCACCATCGTGTGAAGACTGAACAAAAGAGACTTGTGAAAAAGTTACAGGAAGTGGAATGCCATGAAGATGAGGCACATTCCTCATGATATTTGCACACTCCCTAAATGCTAGAACATCCCCTAGCAGTGGGTGGGAACTTATGTTAATGACAAAGGTGATATAAGCTTGAACGATTTGAAATAAAGACCAGTGGACAGCACACAGAACGCTAAAGCACAATGGCTCTCTCTGAGTTATTTCTCTATGCTTCGGTATATACATTATGTACAAGAACGATGAGTTAATCTACAACAGACTGGTCCATGATGGGAGTAGTAGTACATGTACTAATAGACATATTGCCCAAAGCAATCGTCCATAATATAGCAGAGATGCAGAGCAGCTCTATACAGCGCTCACATCTCTGCTCTGTACTCCGGCCACCAGTGATATGAATCCGGTGATTGGCCGGATGGTTGTAGCCAATCACAGCTCTCAGCGGGAAATATGAATGAGTGATGTTCTATTCACATCACTGGCCGGAGTATAGTGCAGAGATGTGAGCGTTGTATAGAGCCTGTAACTTGCATCTCTGCTATATTATGGACGATCACAGCGGATGTCAGGAGTGATACCCGCTGTGATCTTTCCTTAACTGCAGGAACCATCTGGCCAATCACAGCTCTCTGAGGGAAATATGAATAGGTGTATATATGTGTGTGTGTGATATATATATATATATATATATATATATATACACGACAGTGCAGGGGACCATAGAAGAGCGGCCGGCCACATCTATACATTATACAGAAGGATCGCAACGGAACACGGGGCGATCTGTGTATTAGTACAGGTACTACTACTCCCATCATTGAACAGTGTGTGTTCCATGCTGGGAGCAGTAGTACCACCTAAAAAATAAAAAGTGAAAAACACACACACTACATTTTTATTATTGTCGGCTATATTTTTAGTGCCCTACCCCCCCCCCCCCCCCCCCCCCCCCCCCCACCACATAAATTGATCCCTGTTTAAAAATGTATAAAAATTTTGTTATAAAAAAGATACATTTCCTTAAATACAATTTTTTCCATCACTACTGTCCTTTTATTATTATTATTTTTTATTTTTTTTTAATGGTACCCTACGAAATTTTTATTAAAAAAGGTATCTCCATCACTTTTTTGGATCGCTAAAGTCCAAAAGAGAATAAAAACCGCCTGAAAAATGTCAAAGTTAAAACCCACATGGCTTCTATGGGAAAAAAAAACGCCAGTGGCTCAACATGCTGTGATTTTGCAAAACCGCCAAGGAGCTAAAAAATGCCAAAAAAGAGTGAAAATGCCAAACTGAAAAACACCAAGTGGAAAAAGAATTTTGCGATTTCTCATTGATTTACAGCTAACATCTTGCTGCAGTGTTTTTTTTTTTTGGCCATATTGTGCAGAACTGGCGTTTTTCTTGGCATTTTAAAAAATAAAAAAATAAAAAGTAGAAACTTAGCCTTAGAGTGGTACTTCGGTGGAAATTTTTTTTTTAAAATTAACTGGTGCCAAAAAGTTAAACCTCTCCAGCTCTGGACAGTTCCTGACATGGACAGAGGTGTCAGCAGAGAGCACTGTGGTCAGTCAGAAAATAAATTCAAAAGGAAAAGAACTTCCTGTGGAGCATACAGCAGCTCATAAATTCTCAAAGGATTAACATTTTATTTATAAAAGTAATTTACAAATCTGTTTAACTTTCTGGAGCCAGTTGATTAGAAAAAAAATTCCAAAAAATTTTCCACCGGAGTTCCCCTCTAATGTTGTAAAACAGAAAATACCCAAATGGATGCCAAAATTACAACTTTTTGGCTTCTGTTAAATGATTGGGTTCCATGAATATGTTTGCCATATGCACCAGGAGTAAAGTGAAAGGACTCACACATGATGTTTCCCTGTAGTCCTTGTTTTTCCTTTTTCTGCGCCAAACTGCCATGATGACTTTTTACAGCTATGACTCTTTTCTTAAAGGGGAACTAAGGCAAAAATAAACTCATAGCTCATCGTAGGGGGTCTAACCGCTGGGTGCCCCCGCAATCTCTGGGACGGGACCCGGCGCTCAGTAAGAAGTGCGTGCTTCACACGGCACATGCTCTATTTATTTCTATGGCAGTGCCGAAAAGACCCGAGTTCAGCACTCGGCATCATCAGCACTCCCATAAAAATTAATAAAGCACATACTGTCTACCAGCAGTCGACAAGTTAACTTTCGCTAGAGTACTCCTTTGAGGAATGTGCCAGGAAAACATCCTAGGCTCCATTCTTTACCAACACACATCCTACCATTATACATTCTCCCAATCTATAGTTACCCAAATGGCAATTATGCCTTCCTTGGTGCCACGCACAATAAAAGTGGGTAGGTAAGTTGGTCCCCCATTAGGTAGATAAGTTCCTCATTATGTCGTAGTTTTTTGGTTCCCCCATTTAGTAGGTATGTCTGTAGGTACGTAGCTCCCCCATTATGCAGTTAGCCCAGCTCAATAAGGCAGGTATATCTCCCCAGTAGGCAAGTACTCTATGTCTCACCAGTATTAAGGTAGTGTGCCAAATAGGCAAACAGTCCCCCTATTTAGCAATTTGACCCCTTAGTAGAAGGGTAGTTCCCAAAGAAGACAGGTAGTCCACCCTAGTGGCCAGGTAACCCCCCAGTAGGCAAGTTGTTGCCCCCCCCCCCCCAGTAGGCAGGCAGATATCCCCATTAAGCTGGTTGGTGACTCCCCTCCCCCCCCCCCCAACACACACACACACACACATACACCAGCTAAGGCCTTTTACACTATATGTTGCTCCTTTTTAAAGAACCGTTACAATGTCCCATTAAGAAAACCCCTAAAAATGGCCATTTTTTGATTATCCGTTATCACCCAATATAACCCGTTATGAATAACGGACGTTATTTGTGATGGGAGAAATTTTTTTCCCATCACAATAACAGGTGAATTAACTACCGTTATTTTTTACATTGAAGTCTATGGCTGACGGATGTTCGCAAAAACACCTGTTAATGCCCGTTATTATAACGTCCGTTATTTGTACTGAGCATGCACAGTAAAGCCTTCACACCCCTGAAGTCACATGGGAATGGGGCATTTTTGCCAGCAGTTTGTATGGGGGTATGAATGCTTTGGCTACGAAAGAGTGCAGGATGATTTTGGACCGTGTGGTGCCACTCTGCGGCATTTTTCTGTCTGCCATGTGCTTGCCAGTTTTCAGGCCGTGGGCACTTTTGCTGGCAGTTTGTATGGGGGCATGAATGCTTTGGCTAGGGAAATGTGCAGGAATATTTTGGACCGTGTGGTGCCACTCTGTGGCATTTTTCTGTCCGCCGTGTGCTTGCCAGTTTACGGGCTGCGGACACTTTTGCCCGCAGTTTGTATGGGTGCATGAATGCTTTGGCTAGGGAAATGTGCAGGACAATTTTGGACCGTGTGGTGCCACTCTGCGGCATTTTTCTGTTTAGCATGTGCTTGCCAGTTTGCAGGCCGCCAGGCCTGGACTGGCCTACCGGGATATGGTTTGGGATGTGGCTGCGCATTTTTTCCCCCTTCAGCGGCTGCCAGGGCCGGATCATTGGTGCTCATGGAGCGCCTGATCTGGGCCCCGTGCCCGCAGGGGGCCCCTGTCACATTAGTGACATCCCTGTGTCCCAAAAAATCTTTTCGGGACACAAGGATACCCTGTTACCTCTGTGTTAACTTTAAAAACGCAGGGGCCGCCAGTAAGTAGCGCACGCAGGGACATCACTGACGTCCCATGCGTGTGCCCATAGTAACAGAGCGGAGCGGTGAGGAGGACGCGCGTGCATGGTAGGTAAGTGACCAGCGGGCAGCTGGTATTCCGACCACCGCTCCGGGGTCACGATCATAGGCTATACGGCACCTAATGTGGGGGGAGCTATATGGCACCTAATGTAGGGGGGCTATACTGCACCAAATGTGGGGGAGCTATACTGTACCTAATGTGGGGAGGTATACGGCACCTAATGTGGGGGAGCGATACGGCACCTAATGTGGGGGAGCTATACTGCACCTAATGTGGGGGAGCTATACTGCACCTAATGTGGGGGAGCTATACGGCACCTAATGTGGGGGAGCTATACGGCACCTAATGTGGGGGAGCTATACGGCACCTAATGTGAGGGAGCTATACTGCACCTAATGTGGGGGAGCTATACTGCACCTAATGTGGGGGAGCTATACTGCACCTAATGTGGGTGAGCTATACGGCACCTAATGTGGGGGAGCTATCATAGGCTATACGGCACCTAATGTGGGGAAAGCTATACGACACCTAATTTGGGGGCGCTATACGGCACCTAATGTGGGGGAGCTATACTGCACCTAATGTGGGGGAGCTATACTGCACCTAATGTGGGGGAGCTATACTGCACCTAATGTGGGTGAGCTATACGGCACCTAATGTGGGGGAGCTATCATAGGCTATACGGCACCTAATGTGGGCAAAGCTATACGACACCTAATTTGGGGGCGCTATACGGCACCTAATGTGGGGGAGCTATACGGCACCTAATGTGGGGGTAACTATACTGCACCTAATGTGGGGGTAACTATACTGCACCTAATGTGGGGGGGAACTATACTGCACCTAATGTGGGGGGAACTATACCGCACCTAATGTGGGGTGAACAATACCGCACCTAATGTGGGGAGCTTTACGGCACCTAATGTGGGGGAGCGATACGGCACCTAATGTGGGGGAGCTATACTGCACCTAATGTGGGGGAGCTATACTGCACCTAATGTGGGGGAGCTATACTGCACCTAATGTGGGGGAGCTATACGGCACCTAATGTGGGGGAGCTATACGGCACCTAATGTGGGGGAGCTATACGGCACCTAATGTGGGAGAGCTATACAGCACCTAATGTGGGGGAGCTATACTGCACCTAATGTGGGGGAGCTATCATAGGCTATACGGCACCTAATGTGGGGAAAGCTATACGACACCTAATGTGGGGGAGCTATACGGCACCTAATGTGGGGGTAACTATACTGCACCTAATGTGGGGCGAACTATACTGCACCTAATGTGGGGCGAACTATACTGCACCTAATGTGGGGGGAACTATACCGCACCTAATGTGGGGTGAACAATACCGCACCTAATGTGGGGAGCTTTACGGCACCTAATGTGGGGGAGCGATAAGGCACCTAATGTGGGGAGCTATACTGCACCTAATGTGGGTGAGCTATACGGCACCTAATGTGGGGGAGCTATCATAGGCTATACGGCACCTAATGTGGGGAAAGCTATACGACACCTAATGTGGGGGAGCTATACGGCACCTAATGTGGGGGTAACTATACTGCACCTAATGTGGGGCGAACTATACTGCACCTAATGTGGGGCGAACTATACTGCACCTAATGTGGGGTGAACTATACTGCACCTAATGTGGGGGGAACTATACTGCACCTAATGTGGGGGGAACTATACTGCACCTAATGTGGGGAACTATACGGCACCTAATGTAGGGGAGCTATACTGCACCTAATGTGGGGGGAACTATACTGCACCTAATGTGGGGCAGACTATACTGCACCTAATGTGGGGGGAACTATACTGCACCTAATGTGGGGGGAACTATACTGCACCTAATGTGGGGGGGAACTATACGGCACCTAATGTGGGGGAACTATACTGCACCTAATATGGGGGGGGGAACTATACTGCACCTAATATGGGGGAAACTATACTGCACGTAATGTGGGGGGGGAACTATACTGCACGTAATGTGGGGGGGAACTATACTTCACGTAATGTGGGGGAGCTATTCTGCACCTAATGTGGGGGACTATATACTGCACCTAATGTGGGGGGAACTATACTATACTGAACTATACTGTGACATATATGTATATGTGTATGTGTATATATATATATATATATATATATATTTATATCCATGTAAAGCAATACGCCTGCGCACACGGTGGCCGATGGCTGGCACAATGTGTTGTGGGGCTGGTATGCAATCATTTCCAGGGCTGTTTTTTATCCCCAGTCCCGCCCTGCAGGCTAGGGGAGTGTGCAGGACAATTTTGGACCGTGTGGCGCAACTCTGATTTTTTTTATTTTTATTATTATTTAATTGCAATGATTTCTGAAATGTTTTTTTGTTTATTTGTATTTTTCAGAAGCAAGTCTCCATAGATTCCTCATCCGAGGATGAGGGTGAGGACAAATAATTTGTCTCAAGATGGGCTTCAAGCCCAAGTGTGAGTATTTATTTTGGAGAAATTATATTTATGTTTCCATATTTTATCCATATTTTATTTTTTACTTCCAGTTGGATAATTACTAGTGAAGTACACAGGATGATTTTGGACCGTGTTGCGCCACTCGTTTTTGTTATTTTTTTTTTATTTTTAGGATTTTATTAAACTGAATTTTTTCTTCTAGAAATAAACTATGCCACATATAAAAGTCAAAAAAATAAAAATAAAAAAGTCAAAATCCAAAAAAGTGAGTTTTCATTTTTTGACAGTTTTGACAATGATTTCTGAAAATTTTATTTTTATTTTATTTCAGAAGTATGTTGCTGTTGAATCCATCTCAGAGGTGAGGGAGGGTCCGATTTCTGAAAGAAAAAAAAACTGTTCTGAAGTTGGATCTACACGGTCAAGGAGCCCAAGTGTGAGTATTTTTCTTTTTGAGTAATTATCCTAAATATTTTTCTATAATTTACTAACTTTTTATTTCATTATATATTATAATAAATAAGATTATTATATAAGCAGTGACTTGGAATCCGAGGAGGAGAGTGTCCCGCATGTGTCGGCCCCCCAGGACTCCCAGGATAGACCTTCCAAAGAGCCTGCACCAGTATGTATTGTACAATTATATGGCAGTTTTTTCTACATGTTGTTATACCGTAATATAAAATTATTATTATTTTTATTTAAAACGCGTCCCGCACCTCTGCCAAACAGGGGAAGAGGCAGCAGGATTCATGGCAGAGGACGTGGTCGTGTGAGTATTTAATAAATAGATATACTTGTTTTAAATATACTTTGGAAGTCAGTTGCCCATAGCAACTAATCACATTGCTTCTTCATTCTTTTGCTTGTTTTCTTAAAGCTTTAAAGAGCCAATATGATTGCTTGCTTAGTCAACTGAATACACTACAGTGTTTGCAAAAATATTAACAGAATCTTTCACATTTCAGGGTGGTGCTTGTGCTGGTCGGGTGAACATTGAAGGGGGGCAGGACGAGCAGGAGATCATTATAAACAACCATCTCCTGATAACGATGGTCACGGCTCATCCTGCTCTGTGGGATTCGTCCCACCCACACCACCCCAAGCCCCAATATTCGTAGGCTCTTTGGATTGAGATTTATAGTGCCATCTGCAACAACTGGGAGGACCTGTCATCTACTGAAAGATGGAGTGTCTGTAAAGATCTTTTTTTTATGTTTTTATACTATACAATTTTTTTCCTTCTAGGCGAGCAGATAAAAAAATCGGTGGGCATCCATCAGGGACCAGCCCATGTAGGACCTTAAAGAGGAAGATGAGAGGCCCAGTGTATCCGAGGCCTCCAGTAAAACCTCCGACTATAACCGGCCACTCCTCGGATTCCTTCAAAAGTGTCATGAGATGTGGAAGTATGTTCAAATTTTTATTTATTTTTTTATGTTTTTTGTTAATAAACTTTTTTTTTCTCTTTCAGGACTCATTCCAGTGTTAAAACGAAAAAGGGCTCAGACCCTCCAACAGACACCCCATTCACCCACCCCCCACCTTCCCTGCCGCAGTCCCCAACACTGCTGATCAAGGGCAAGAGCCTTCTCCCCTACCAGCTTCCTCATTGTCGCAACCAATTCGCCAGAGGATCGAAGCATTCTTTGGAGATTTGGTCCGGCCAGTGAGGACTGGTAGGAGACAACATGGGATCCTTGAAGATCTCATAAAGCTGACAAAGGAGAGCTTTATGAGATTGGATAATAAAGTGGAAGTCTTGAGGGAGGAGCTTTGCCAGTTACAACAGGCAGGGGCAGGGCTGTCTACGGGTCCCCCTTCAGACGCTCTACTTTATCTCCCGAGCCTGGCTCCCATGCTGGAGAAACTGTCCCTTGAAAAGCAGTGTCAGTTCCGTAAGTAGACTCTTACGCCTCAGTGTGACTTTGACACTGGGGCGTACAATCTAGCCCCTCCTATATCCTGAAAGCAAAGTGTACCCCCAATATGAAGATTACATAAGCACCTTGCTAGCAGGATAGGGGAGGGGGTAGTTTTTACGCCTCAGTGACTTTGACACTGGGGCATACAATCTACCCCCCAGGGGCGGACTGACTGGCCGGTTCGATCGGACGTCATCCGAGGGCCCGGCTGGGTCAAGGGCCCACCGCCGCCGCTACTTAGGATCCAAGACACTTGTCCCAGATCCCCTGCAGACAGCGCTGCTTTCTCCGGTATGTGCGATACATGCACATACAGGAAAAGGCGTCCCCTCTGTCTGAGCCACATCTGCAGCTTACACAGAGGAGACATGACCTCCGCCCCCATGCAGCATGCAGTACAGGAGCTGACGTCACTCATCGGCACCTGTACTGTGGAGGGGAGAAGGTGCGGGCCCCTGATGCTGAGGAGATTGCTGCGTGGGACATCAGGTGAGCATAATTTTTTTTTTACTCTGCCCATACCTATGGGGAAAAGGGGGAGGGTAACTCTGCCTATACCTATAGGGAAGAGGGGGGAGTAACTCTGCCTATACCTATGGAGAAGAGGGGGGGAGGTAACTCTGCCTATACCAATGGGGAAGAGGAGGGAGGAGTAACTCTGCCTATACCTATGGAGAACAGGAGGGGGGGTAACTCTGCCTATACCAATGGGGGAAGAGGGGTAACTCTGCCTATACCTATGGGGAATCGGGGGGTAACTCTGCCTATACCTATGGGGATCGGGGAGGGGGCTGGTAACTGCCTATACCTACGGGGAAAGGGGGGGGGGACTCTGCTGCCTAGACCTAAGGAGAGAGGGGGATTAACTCTGTTCCAATACCTATTGGGAAACGGGGTTAACTCTGCTGCCTATACCTATGGGAAAGGGGGGGTTGTGTCTGCTGCCTTTAGCTATGGAGAAGGGTGGGAGCTAACTCTGCTGCCTATATCTTTGGGGGGGGGGGGGGTAACTCTGCTGCCTATACCTACAGGGAAGGGGAGGGGTTAACTCTGCTGTCTATACCTACAGGAATGGGGGGGGTAACTCTGCTGCCTATACCTACAGGGTAGGGGGATTTAACTCTGTTGCCTATACCTGCAGGGAAGGGGGTTAACTCTGCTGCCTATACCTACGGGGAAGGGGGGGGGGGGGTTACCTAACTTTATACCTGGATGCCTAACTACTTACCTACATACCAGGCTATCTACCTACCTACATACCCAGCTACCTAACTATGTACATACCTGGCCTTCATACATGGCTGCCTAACTACCTAGCTAGCCCTCTACCTACCTGGCTTGTCACCTACCTACATATCTGGCTTCCTGATCTACCTACCTACCTGCCCTTTTACTGTGCAGGACACCAAGGAGGGCATTATTACAGTTTGTGGGCCTATAGATGGAAGGATTGTAGAGGAGGGGAGAACACTGGAAAAATATAAAGTCTGACATGTTTGTCCTGCAGGTGTTAAGAGATCCACATGGCGGTCTTATCCGGACGGAGAAGGAAAGGAAAGAGGACGCTGCTGATCAGAAAAGACGTAACTGTAAGTCCCAAAATGTAACTGTAATCACTTATATGGTATACACATCCTGTGTACAGCTGATATCTATCACCATATGGTCCTGTATATAATCACTTATATTGTATACAGATCCTTTATAGTATACTGGCCTGTGTATAGTGATTTTATTCAGTCCAGTATGGCGGTATTATCCAATTATTGTGTGGTGGTATATATTTACTCCTTGTATACCAGTATTATGTGTTTCTTACATATATAAATTTTATTTTAGTGTCTGTGGGATTTTGGTGGAATAGGGTGTGGCAGAAGATTCACGAGCTGCAGAGCCTAGCAGGGGCCCTTGCCTTTTTTCATCTGGGGGCCCCTGTCTACCCCTCCCCTATCCTGCTAGCAAAGTGCTTATGTAATCTTCATGTTGGGGGTACACTTTGCTTACAGAATATGGGAGGGGGTAGATTGTACACCCCAGTGTCAAAGTCACACTGAGGCGTAGAAACTACCCCCTCCCCTATCCTGCAAGCAAAGTATTTGTTATGTTATATTTCCCCATGTTGTGTACAATTTGCTTTCAGGATAGTAGAGTGGTACCTTCTACCCCCTACTGGGGAGTAGAAGGTAACCCTCTACTATCCTGAAAGTAAACCCTAATGGGCTGTTAAATAGACAAAGTCATTAGATAAACTGAAAAAAAAAAACTCTTTTATTAGAGTTTTTTTTTTTAAACAAAAATAATTTAACTATTTACATGTCTGTTTGTTTTTTTGTATAAAGGGCATATGTCCTATAAGTCCATAAAAGTGGGCTGGAAAGGGGGTCCTGGGAAGGGTTTTGGGAGCTGGGGTCCTCCGGGGGATGCAAGGAGTTGATGCCTCAGTGTGACTTTGACACTGGGGCGTACAATCTACCCCCTCCCATATTCTGCAAGCAAAGTGTACCCACAGCATGAAAAATACATAGGCAGTTTGCTATCAAAAATTAATTTAACCTAAAAAAAAAAGATCAAAAACAGTCCAAGAATGTTCAGAACATACGATCCTGCCAAGACACTCTTCCAGCTTCTGTCAGGAAATACTGTGCAAAATCGCATGACGGCCTGAGTTGATCTTCTTGATGACTCCTGTAGTCCAGGCAGAGCTGCTTCTACTTCTTCCAGATCACTGGGGGGAGGCTCCTTGGTTAGGACGAAGTTGTGGAGAACAACAGATGCCTTAAAAACCTGATCAACCACGTCCGGGTGCAGTTTGATTTGCAGTGTGAAGATTCACCATTTGCCCACAAAAAATCCAAAGGCAGACTCCACATAGCATCTTGCATGTGACAGTCTGTAGTTGAAGATCCGCTGGCGGTGGTCGAGTCCTTGGCTGGAGTAAGGCTTCAGCAAGTTGGCACACATCTGGAAGACTTCGTCCCCAACAAAAGCAAAGGGCATTGGACATCCATCAGTCCCAGGAAAGGCCCTTGCTTTAGGAAGTCCCATCTCACCAGATTAGATCCTCCTCCCCATGGCAGATTTCGTAAACACACGGGAGTCGTTGGTTCTTCCATATGACACGATGTCCACAACGATGAATTTGTACTGTGCATCCGCAATGGCCATAAGTATGGTGGAGAAGAACTTCTTGTAGTTAAAATACTCCGACCCCATGTGCACCGGCTTCTGGATCCTGATGTGCTTCCCGTCGATTGCTCCAACACAGTTCTTGGAACTTCTCTGCAATGCCAAGCCAATGTTCTTCTGAAGGATGTGGAAGAAAGTCTGCTAGAAGGCAATCCCACAGGGCCTCACAGGTGGTCCGGACAATCCCAGAGATGGTGGAAATTCCCAGGTGAAACTGAAAGTGGAGCGACGAAAAACGCTCACCGGATGCCACAGTTAAAAAAAAAAAAAAAGGGTTTTAGTATTTTACTAAACACATTGGTTGAACACTGCAAAAAAAAAAAAAAAAAATAGGATTTTGACTACATACCTGAGAGTTACGATGAGGCATTCCTCTGGCAAGATGCTCCTTCTGAGGTGGGTGTCTTGGCGACGGATCCTTTCATTGATGCATTGGAGAAGGTCATCAAACTTTGCTACAAACATCCGTAGGTAGCTTGGGAACTTCTCTGGGTGCTGGCGCAGCTCCACATACAAAGTACTGTGCACCCCATGGGTCATCCGTGCTGCAGTGATGGGATGGATCCAACATCTTGGCGACATCTCTCATCTTTGCATCTTCTTCTTTGAGCATGCCACAGCAGCACATCGAAACTGTAGGAAAGGTGGGTGGGAAACATTGTGTAATTTGCAATGGTAAAGTCAAACAGCAAGAAATCCAAGCAACAGTACTCTCCCTCTCAATGCTGAAATTCATACTGGTGTCCCCTTTTATACCCTTCCCTTGGAGTTGGAGGCAGAGCTTCAGGTTTTGCAAGGTGTGAGAAATAGGAGAGGCCAAAAAAGGGTTAAAAATAATGAAGGTTATAAAAAGTCATAACCGATGTAATATTGGCTAACAACGGGTAAAAACGGCAAAAGATTTATCCGTTTCAATAATGGGACTTTTAACCCGTTATCAACCGTTATTTAATGATCCATTAACACAGATAACAGATGTACAATAACAGGTGAATATACTGTAGTGTGAAAGGAGTCTAAGACAATTAAAAAAATTATACTTAACTCATCTCCTGCGCAGAGCAGCAGCTGCCCAATTCCTTTCTCCTCAGCTCCAGTGCAGGTGCCTCCAGGACAGAGGTTAGGCTCCTGGTGTAGGCTGCAGCCCAGGTGTTCACTGGCCTGGGCATAAGAGCCAAGTGTGCTGGATTCCCCAGCCAGCAAGTGGGTTACAAAGTGGGCAGTTCATAAGGCCACCCAAACCGCCCACATTATATTCCACAGGGTGAAATGGGAGCGGGCCAATTGGTCCTTGACTGGGCTTTCCTTTCTGTTTACTTTGTTTCTATAGTAGGTATGGCATCAGAGAGAAGAGAGTTCTATTCTTCCATTGTAGACTTTGCGTAAGATCTGCTTATTATCCAGCATGCCAATAAACTTATGATGTGGGCAAATGAGTAAAATTGTTGGCTCCATTAACATCAGTTTATATCTTCAATTGAACACTGCCAGACGAAGTGCCGACAGGCACGAAATCGCGATCACCTCTTATCTATGCACCCCAGCTGTTTGTATATCTGTATATCTGTATATATATCTGTCCCTGCTATGTAAGTAACCGACAATGAAGAAGAAGATTGCAGTACTTGTGAGTGCGACATTGTTCTTTTCTGTTTGATGCACTTACTAAAAGAGACTTAGGTCCACCTCTTTCCCCAGGAGAGGAGGGTTGGACTTGCAACTCTCCTGCAACAGGAGAAAAAATTTGACCAAATCATCGTTACAGTGTCAGACAGAAAAGGAGTGGGGGATGGGCACTACACCAAAATGTGTATAGCAGAGTTCTTAGCAAGCACTAAAAAGATCTCGTCCCGGTGAAATGAACAATATGGGGTGCAAGACACTAGCAGGAATAAGCAATTCCGCAATAAAAAATAGCATAGAGAGAAAGAAATATGTCTGCACTCACCAAGATGTTCAGAAGCAGTTCATGCTTTTATTATGGCAGCATAAATACGAACAAAGTCGATAAGTAAATTCACCCGGGGTGCAGGGAGGGAGAACGGCTACGAGCCGGCAGCCGGAGCAGGAGCGTATCAGCAGAATGAATGCGCGGTTTCGCATCAAAGACGCATCATCCGGTTCCTGATCTATTGGATTCCTTGGTCAGGTATATATGGACAAAGGGAAAAAGGGGAGGAGTGACCTAATCACCAATTTAAAGTTACATGACACAAAGTAGAAAAACAGATAAAACCGATAGAATAGCCAAACTTATATCTTGCTGTATTTATAGGAAAAAGCTAAAATCATTTCTTTAATTTAGGCCCAGTGGCCCCAAAGCTTTTAATCTTGTGATCCATTTTGCCTCACATTGGAGCAATTTTAGGTGTCTATCTACACCCTGCGGTTGTTGGGAGATATGTTGTAAACCTGCAAATTTGATTTCATTGATATTAATATTATGGTATGTTTCTATATGGGTAATAAAACGAGTGGCACCTACGTTTGTACGCAAAGAATATAAGTTTTTCTTTCTCTGTATGCTATGTGACAGTGTGGCAAGGAAAGGGTGCATTTCCCACACTGATCCTGCAGAAATCTCCACCTGTGGACTAATCAATGCAGCAGAAAGGGGAAGGGTCCTTAAAAGCAAGAGAAACAGAATAATCTGGGCTCTCCCCTAGACAGAAGTGGCTGTTAGAGGGGGGAGACACCGTGTCCAGTGCCAGGCAGGCACAGCAAGGGCTGCTGAGGACACAAGCGTGGACTCCCGGAGTGAGAGACGCGGATCCTGTAACATATATCAGGTGGCTGTACGAATGGGACTTTATGTTCAAATGTGAACTGTGTCTTATAAGGCTGCAGGACTTATTTTGTTTAAACTGACAGGGAAAAGCCCATCAGTTATTAGTCAGGGCATGCTACATGTGTAGTGAGTGGCTAGACGGCCTAGGAGTTATTTTTATATTTTGTTTATCCTGCATCCCGTTTAATAAACCTGGCGAGGAGCCAGAATTGCAGAAGCGACTCATTGTTTGCCGGTTTATTGTGGAAAAACGTGTCCTTTAGCTACGGCAAAGGACGATCCCAGAGTGAAACCCTTTACAATTGGTGGAGGTTGTGGGCACACGTTGTTAGGAGCAACCAGTGATCAAGTTGCAGTGGAGTTGTTGCCGGGAGCAACCAACTGTGCATGTTACAAGTGGAGCAGGACTGAGCCTGTGGTGAAGGCGTTGCTAGGGGCACCGGATCGCAACACATTGGAATTGTTGTTAGGGGCAACGATCCTGCCGACAAGTGACTGTTGGTACAGAAGGAGTGTCTGACAAGTGTGTCAAAGCAGCGGTGAGCTGTGCAAGATTTTGTGCAAAGATGGGTCGACGTCGCAAGGCCGTTGCTAGGAGCAACCGACAAGGACGGCAACCGGATATCGCCCAGAGGCATGGAGTGGTGAGCACCTTAAAGAGATCAGCGGCAGCTCAGCAAGAAGATGTCTTCACACCTGATAAGTCTCTGGCCAGGAGGTCAGAAAAGATGGACGTGAGGACTCGTGAGATGATAGTAGGTGTTATCCCGCTGTTTGTGGAACTGGATTGTCGCCAGGCTGTATCCAGAGTCATGCTGGACATACTACCCTTTTTGAAGACCCGACCAGAGACTGGTAAGGCTGGGTCCACACTACGTTTTGTCCCATACGGGAGCGCATACGGCAGGAGGGAGCTAAAACCTCGCGCTCCCGTATGTGACCGTATGCGCTCCCGTATGCCATTCACTTCAATGAGCCGACCGGAGTGAAACGTTCGGTCCGGTCGGCTCATTTTTGCGCCGTATGCGCTTTTACAACCGGACCTAAAACCGTGGTCAACCACGGTTTTAGGTCCGGTTGTAAAAGCGCATACGGCACAAAAATGAGCCGACCGGACCGAACGTTTCACTCCGGTCGGCTCATTGAAGTGAATGGCATACGGGAGCGCATACGGTCACATACGGGAGCGCGAGGTTTTAGCTCCCTCCTGCCGTATGCGCTCCCGTATGGGACAAAACGTAGTGTGGACCCAGCCTAAGACTGTTCTGATTGACTTTGAAACTTGTTATGGGACAGTAAGCCATGTTATGGAGGTGTGTGCAGAGCTTAATGTGGAGTTTATACTGGGCAGAGACTTCCGATATTTTTGGCCTTTGTGGAATGGGGAGAATGTGCCAGAAAAATTGCACACAAAAGTTCCTGAGGTAAAGGTTGGCGTTGTCTCGCTAGATGACTGTGTGAACTCTGTCCAAGATGTCTCCAACCTGTGTCTAAGTGCAAAATCATGTGAGGGTGGGGCGCCCCTCATGAAGGCTGATGGGACTGTTCACACACTGCAGGTTGGACTAAAAAAGTCTAGTGAACAGAAAAGGTTGAATGCAGGACTGGGAGAAAATACTACAAAAGGCAATTTGCATGAGTTAGGTCATGGTGATATAACCTGTCCTGTCAATTCTGAACATGTGCAATGTGATATTGTATTGTGTGAAACATGCATGCCTATGTTTTCTGAAGTAATGTGTACTGCTACCAACTCAGACAGGACAAAAGAAAACTTGTGTGAGTTGGTTGTAGATGGTAAAAAGATGGCGGCTATTCTAGACCCAAGAATGGCAATAAGTCTGGTAAAGACCAGTAGCAGAAAGCCAGATACTGACATAATGTCTATACAGGCTGATTTTTGGGGTTATAAAACTGTTGGTGTCTGTTTTTCTACTCCCTATGGTACAGTGAGTCACAAGGTTGCAATAGCGCCCTCCTTGGAGAATGATGTAGTACTGGGAAAAAATTTTCAATTTTTCCAGCAGTTATGGGAAGACTGTCAGGTGACTAGAGCAGGTACACCTGATAGGCCCACAACACTTGACTTGCATCACACACTAGTTGAGAGTCACTCAGCAGAGGCTGAGGACGGGGAGTATCAGCAGTCACTAGACACATGTCAGGTAGGGGTCTGCCAGATTGCAGGGAGAGCTGAAGAACAGACTGAGTCAAGTCCAAGAGGATCTGGAGACTCAAGTGAAGAGAGTGTGCCTCTGACTGAAACAGAGTCTTCAGTAAAACCAGAAACGGAGCAGGTTCTGGAACATAGGTTCCATCCTCAAGTTAAAGATGAGCCAAAAGGGGGGCTGAAATTGCATGGTCATCTAGAAGGGAAGATGGTGGCCGAAAAGGAAGCTACAGTGATGGCTGTGGATAAAGCAAAAGTGCTGAAGAAAGTACATGTGGAGCCGGGTGCTGCGCTTACTGTCACTGACAGAGTCCTGAGTGAAGGAAATGTGACATTTGAACCAGAGATTGATCCTGACTGGGAAGGTAGAACCATTAAACCAGATGTTGTTGCAGACCCCAAGGCCCTTGATGTCTCTGCTGGACAGCAGAGAGATAATGTTGAAGTGAAAGAGAAGTCTGCGAGTGAGCAGAGAGACAGCGAGAAACTGTCCAGGAACTACCCTAAGGCCCATGAGACCAAGTCCCTTGCAAACGGGAAGACAACTCCTAAAGGAGGAGAAGAGCTGGATCAAGTTGGCTCAAATGGTAGAGACAGGCCAAGAACAGGTGACGGTCAGAAGACAAGAGAATGTCTCAAGTTCCTGCAGCGAGAGTGAAGAGACCACTGTAAGTAAGATCTCGGAAAAACCGAGCTGGACTTTGTAAGAAAAGAAAGCAGATCCAGAATCTTGAAGAAACCTTACAGATGGTTTCTTCAAAATTGGCACAAAAAGAAGAAGAGGTGTATTACCTGATGGAGGACAAAGAAAAATCGCTTGTAGACTTGAAGATAAAGAAGCGAAGCTTCAGATGCAGAAACATATGGAGATCCACCAAAGTGAGCTTGTGGCTCTGCAGGATGAGCTGTTCCGCTCCCAGGGTGATGTGACCAGCAAGGAGAGCAAATTGGAGAGTCTGGTCCAGCAGTTGTCACTCAAGGAGGAAGAAGTGAATGTTCTGTCTGAGGCATATCGAGCTCTACAAAGTGATCACCAGGCTAGGTTGGTAGCCATGGAAGAGCTCGAGAAGGAGAAAGTGGTAATGGCTCATAAGGTGCAGAGCCTGGAGGCAAAGAACGAAATGCACATTAAGTCTCATGCAGCTGCCTTGGATTCGCTGGGAAGGCAGATCTCCAAACAAGAGGCTCAGCTAAAAGTCTATGAGCAGAAAGTGTCCGAGATGGAGCTACTGAGTAAAGACAATGAGCAGATGAGACAACAACTGCTGTCCCTGGAAGATACTGTCAATAACTTGACAATTGCTAGAAAGAGAGAAGGTGAAATCCTCTAAACTCAAGAGTGAGCAGCAGAAAAACTTAAAGCTGGAAGGGGACATGAAGGTCGTAAAAGAAAGCAGTGACCAGGCTGCAGCAGAACTGCACAAAGAGAAACTTGCCTTTGGGAGACTTGAAGTGCAAATTGCTCAGTTGTATGAAGAACTCAGAATGAAAACCGAGAGTCTGCAGAAGAAGCTGCTGGAGATGCCTCCTCTAAAAGTGTCAGAGTCTGAGCGAAGGGCTCAAGAAACAAAGCAGCTGAAGCAAGTCTCACAAGAAGCTCCGGAGTCTGGATGCAGAGTCCGTGATCAGAAAAATAAAGGCGGTACAGACTTGGATGGTCGGGGCCAGAGAAGCTCACACTACAGTCCAGCCTTTGGTGAGAGAAGGCAGAGGCTTGAAAGGACTACCTTGTTTGCAGCCAGTGTCCAGGGCGTTGCCTTGAGCAACATGAAGGTAGGAGGCTCCAAGGAAGTCTTTGGAACACCAGTTGTGAAGAACAGTTTCTATAAAGTGAAGCTGAAAGTTCCTGAAGACTTACAGCAGATGTGCGTAAAGGAATCGGCTCATAAAGACTTTTCAAAGGCAGTGGAAGCCTTTTCGGTTTCTTTTGACTCAGAGAATGCCCAGCTGGTCATCTTGTCTGACAATGAAGTTACCATTAAGAGGGTGAACATGTTGGGTAACATCCATTTCCGAAGTCTTCGGACAAAATTGTCTGTGATATCGAGAATCAAAGAAGCCAGAAAGAATCTGGAAAGCTTATATCTGTCAGTGTCTAGATTTCATGTGCAGTTTGATGTACGAAAAGACTTGATGCGCTCAGTAATCGGCACTCATGGCACAAATATACAACAAGCAAGGAGAATCCCTGGGGTGACTGCTGTTATTCTTGATAAAGATACATGTACATGTCATGTGTATGGTGAGAACCAAGATGCTGTGAAGAAGGCAAGAAGTTACCTGGAGTTGGCCGAGGTGGTAATGTGGGTTCCCCGAAACTTGGTGGGAAAAGTCATTGGGAAGAAAGGAAGGCACATTCAGAAGGTTGTCGACCAGTCAGCGGTTGTTAGAGTGAGAGTTGAGAGTAATAAGAAGAGCTCCCAAGACAAGGGAATGGTCCCCTTTGTATTCCTGGGCACAAAGGACAGTGTTACTAAAGCAACCATTCTACTGGACTACCACCTCAAAAGGTTGAAGAAAGTGGACCAACTTCAGCTAACTAGACGAAAGAGAAGGACAGGTGCATGGTCGTGTGTGCACTGTCTTTTGAAGACAAGTGCTCATCCCCGGTGGTCTGAGCAGAGGGGGGGGGGGGGGGGATATGTGACAGTGTGGCAAGGAAAGGGTGCATTTCCCACACTGATCCTGCAGAAATCTCCACCTGTGGACTAATCAATGAGGCAGCAGAAAGGGGAAGGGTCCTTAAAAGCAAGAGAAACAGAATAATCTGGTCTCTCCCCTAGACAGAAGTGGCTGTTAGAGGGGGGAGACACAGTGTCCAGTGCCAGGTGGGCACAGCAAGGGCTGCTGAGGACACAAGCGTGGACTCCCGGAGTGAGAGACGCGGATCCTGTAACATATCAGGTGGCTGTCCGAATGGGACTTTATGTTCAAATGTGAACTGTGTCTTATAAGGCTGCAGGACATATTTTGTTTAAACTGACAGGGAAAAGCCCATCAGTTATTAGTCAGGGCATGCTACATGTGTAGTGAGTGGCTAGACAGCCTAGGAGTTATTTTTATATTTTGTTTATCCTGCATCACGTTTAATAAACCTGGTGAGGAGCCAGAATTGCAGAAATGACTCATTGTTTGCCGGTTTATTGTGGAACAACGTGTCCTTTGGCTACGGCAAAGGACGATCCCAGAATGAAACCTTTTACAGCTATTTTTTTATTGCGGAATTGCCTATTCCTGCTAGTGTCTTGCACCCCATATTGTTCATTTCACCGGGAGGAGATCTTTTTAGTGCTTGCTAAGAACTCTGCTATACACATTTTGGTGTAGTTCCCATCCCCCACTCCTTTTCTGTGTGGTTTTGCTGTTTTGCCTTTGCCTATGGATGAGAGTACACACATGCAAGCTGAATTAGCTATGGAAGAAACTCCAGACGAAAGCACTAATTACTCCAGCATTAATGCAGGGAGGGAAAACGCAGGATCGTATTTTATATCTTGTGACTCTTTGGATGAGCTACAAACTTTAAGCTTTAGAATATCGGATCCAGACCTTAGGACAAAAAGAAACACGTATTTTCTGGACTATTAAATTTTTATCTGCCTACCAAGAATGTAATAGAGCTCCAAGAGGACTGTGGTCCTTCAAGCCACCAACCCAGTTTCAGGATGACCCCACATTTGTTGAAGCCTGGAAAGCCGCAGATTTAAAACATGCCTTAGAATTACAAAAATTGATTCTTGAAAAAAAATCTAAAAAAGAGTATGAAGCCATCACTACAGAATTATTACGGGAAAAATCTGAATCTAAAAAAAAACGAGTCTCTAGTTCACAATTCACTATCTTCAAGAATATTTTTTTTTTATGGACTCTTGTAATGCATGAAGTTTTTTATCTTGATTAAAGGGGAAAATATATAAGAGATCGTAAAGATAAATAAATTTGTTCATGGAAAACGGAAAATAAAAAACCTTACTACAATAAAAAGAACACCCATACAAATATGTACACAGATTTTTTCACTACCAAGTCAGATACTTCAGATGAGCCAGGTCCCAGTCACCATTCACAAGATGCTGCCAACACTAATCAGAAGAAACTAAATCTTACACCTGTCCCTTTAGGAGACACATTTGAAGAGGAAGGAAGAAAAAAAAAGAAAACCGCAATGTGTGGATTCAACCGAAGCAATGGAAGAATGTCTCGTGGCACCAATGAATATATCTAACAATGTTTTGAATCTAACCGATATAGACCTGCCAGAAACCTGCATTTGTGTTCTTGAAAGAGGACTTAATTTTGCTTTAAATTAACCTTTTGCTGAGGAGTCATTCAAGGTCGATCTTTTTAAAGCCCCCCGAAAGATCAGACTTGAAAGATTCTTTTAAAGCAACACCTAGTAGAAATGAAAATTTAATTTAAAAAAAATTGACACTGAGGTGAATAAAAAAATTGGTGAAAATCCTTGTGAACTCAGTATTTTGGGCTTTCCACTAGTTAAAGAATTTGATTAAACTGATTTAAATTGTGTAACTATGCTTACTGATCTCTTGTTTGATGAGATCCCTGGTGATAGATCCCCTATTACTGATGAACAGGTTACACCATTTACTAGGGGTAATAAATCGAAATTTTACTCCCAGGTATCCCTTCATATGTTAGGGACACTAGTGATTTGCTGGGTATTTTAGAGAATTTTTATTGGCAGGAGTCTTACACTCTGGTGTCCTTGGATGTTGAAGCCCTTTACACTCGTATCCCTTGGGATGTGGGTGTAAGGGCTGTTAAGTATTTTTTATCCTATTCAGGAAAGTCACAAGTATTCATTGATTTTGTAGCTGACTCATTGATGTTTGTGTTAAGTAATAATACATTTATGTATGACAACTGCTGGTATAGACAATTACATGGTACCCCAATGGGGTCTCCTGTCTCGTGTACGTTAGAGAACATATATCTTGCTGTGTTTGAACTTACATACGTCCACACTCTCAGGAACCCCTTCACACGTCATATGAGGCGGTTCCTGAGATAGGTGGACAATGTTCTTATAATTTGGGAGGGATCTAAAAAAGAATTTATTGATTTCGTACAATATTTAAATATTAACTATATGAATATGCTTTTTACGTACGAATATGGAGGGAAAACTTTACATTTTTTGGATGCTACTTTAAATATTGACATCCTTTGTCTAAATACTACTAGTTATAGGAAAAAAAATAGCCAAAAACTCCCTTTTACATTACAGTAGTTCACATCCAACATACATTAAAAATAACATTCCCTATTCACAATTCATCCGTTTAAAAATAATTAATAATGATAAAACTCAATATCTAAAACAAGCAGAAGAATTAAAACAATGATTGAAGGAAAGGAATTATATGGAAAAATTAATAAATGAAGCATTCGAGAAAGCAGAAAAAAAAGAAAAGAATTACTTGTTCCCAACAAAATCAAAAGATCGGACAAAAATTATGAAAATAAAACATTTATTTTTTCATTTAATTGTCCCATGAATAATGTTATAAAAAATGCTATTATGTCTAATTGGTACATGTTAGAGCAGGACCCATTAATTCAGAATATAGCCAAAAATAAACCCATCATTATATTTAGGAAGAATAAAACTATCTCTGACCATATAATATTTCAAAAAATGAAAAAATCTAATGGTGAACAAAATTGGTTTAGCAAAAGTACACCAAAAGGAAATTTTCATTGTGGGCATTGCAACTATTGTAAGAATAATCTCAGGAAAAGATACATTGAACTTGGTGGATATACAGTTAAAGTGAATCATTTTATAACTTTTAAAACTAACTATATTGTTTACTCTGCACCTGTGGATATTTTTACATAGGTAAAACTAAAAGAAACCTTAACCTGTTGGTGACGAAGGGCGTATGGATACGCCCTTGCGTCCTGGTACTTAACCCCTTAAGGACCAAGGACGCACCGCTACGTCCTTGGTCCTGCTCCCGTGATATATAACGCGGTAACCCCGCGTCATATCACGACGGGCCCGGCGTCATAGTGAAGCCGGGACCCGCCGCTAATAGCGCGCAGCGCCGATCGCAGCGCCGTGCGCTATTAACCCTTTAGCTGCGCGCTCAAAGCTGAGCCACGCGGCTAAAAGTGAAAGTAAAAACTGCCGGTTAGCTCAGTGGGCTGTTCGAGATAGCCGCGGCGAAATCGCGGCATCCCGAACAGCTTGCAGGACAGCTGGATGGTCCCTACCTGCCTCCTCGCTGTCCGATCCCCGAATGACTGCTCAGTGCCTGAGATCCAGGCATGAGCAGTCAAGCGGCAGAATCATTGATCACTGGTTTCCTATGAGAAACCAGTGATCAATGATAAAGATCAGTGTGTGCAGTGTTTATAGGTCCCTATGGGAGCTATAACACTGCAAAAAAAAAAAAAGTGAAAAAAAAAAAAAAAGTGAATAAAGATCATTTAACCCCTCCCCTATTAAAAGTTTGAATCACCCCCCTTTTCCCATAAAAAAAAACAGTGTAAATAAACATATATGGTATCACCGCGTGCGGAAATGTCCGAATTATAAAAATATATTGTTAATTAAACCGCTCGGTCAATGGCGTATGCGCAAAAAAATTCCAAATCCAGAACAGTGCATTTTTGGTCACTTTTTATATCATTTAAAAATGTATAAAAAGCGATCAGTCCTATCAATGCAAAAATGGTACCGTTAAAATTAGCCCTCATACCGCCCCATACACGGAAAAATAAAAAAGTTATAGGGGTCAGAAGATGACAATTTTAAACGTATTAATTTTCCTGCATGTAGTTATGATTTTTTCCAGAAGTCCGACAAAATCAAACCTATATAAGTAGGGTATCCTTTTAATCTTATGGACCTACAGAATAAAGATAAGGTGTCATTTTTACCGAAAAATGTACTACGTGATTTTTTTTTCCGTTTCACCGTAGATTTTTGGGCAAAATGACTGACGTCATTACAAAGTAGAATTGGTGGCGCAAAAAATAAGCAATCATATGGATTTTTAGGTGCAAAATTGAAAGAGTTATGATTTTTTAAAGGCAAGGAGCAAAAAACGAAAATGCAAAAATGGAAAAAACCCCGGTCCTTAAGGGGTTAAGGACGAAGGGCGTATCCATACGCCGTGGGAATTTCGGTCCCCGCCACGCGCCGGGCGGGGACCGGACCGGGGTGACTGCTGACTGCACCTCAAACCGCCCCCCCCCCCCCATGTCGGCGATCGGTGCAAATCGCAAGTGAATTCATGCAAATTCCGGGTCATTACGGGTCTTTGGTGACCCGGAATAGAAGGGGGATCGCGGTTGTTTAAGACGACTATGATCCCCCTGAAGGCATAGGAGTGAGGTGGCAGGGGTGCCACCCCTCCTATCCCTGCTATTGGTGGTCTAGACGCGACCACCAATAGCAGATCGGGGGCGGAGGGGTTTACTTTCATTTTCCCCATCCTGCCCACCCACAATAGGCGGGGCAGAACGGGGAAACGAAGGGGACCGAACGCCGAAGGTCCACTTACCCCTCTGGAGGCTGCGGGCAACAGTGATCGGCGGGCGGCGATGGAGATCGGCGCGGGCGGCGTGCAGCAGAAGAGGACTGCTCCCTGGATCCTACGGAAGCCGATAAGTTGCCTAGCAACCTCTGGAGGGCTACAGTCTGAGACTGTAGCCCTCCAGATGCTGCAAAACTACAACTCCCAGCATGCCCAGACAACTGTTTGGGCATGCTGGAATATGTAGTTTTGCAACAGCTGGAGGGCTGCAGTTTGAGACCACTATACAGTGGTCTCTAAACTGTATAAACTGTATCCCTCCAGATCTTGCAAAACTACAACTCCTAGCATGCTCAAACAGCTCTTTGCTGTCTGGGCATGCTGGGATTTGTAGTTTTGCAACATCTGGAGGGTCACAGTTTGCAGATCACTGAGCAGTGGTCTACAATCTGTAGCCCTCCAGATGTTGCAAAACTGCAAATCCCAGCATGCCCAAACAGCAAACAGCTGTCTCAGCATGCTGGGAGTTGTAGTTGCGTAACCTCCAGCTGTTGCATAACTACATCTCCCAGCATGCCCTTCGGCGATTAGTACATTCTGGGAGTTGTAGTTTTGCAACAGCTGGAGGCACACTGGTTGGGAAATACTGAGTTGGGTAACAGAACCTAACTGAAGGTTTTCCAACCAGTGTGCCACCAGCTGTTGCAAAAGTACAACTCCCAGCATGCACGGTCTGTCAGTACATGCTGGGAGTTGTAGTTTTGAAACAGCTGGAGGTTTGCCCCCCCCCCCCCCCCATGTGAACGTACAGGGTACATTCACACAGGCAGGTTTACAGTAAGTTTCCTGCTTCAAGTTTGGTCTGCCGCAAGTTTTTTGCCGCAGCTCAAACTCCTAGCGGGAAACTCACCGTAACACGCCAGTGCGAATGTACCCTAAAAACACTACACTAACACATAATAAAGGGTAAAACACTACATATACACCCCCTTACACTGTCCCCCAAATAAAAATGAAAAACATATTTTACAGCAGTGTTTCCAAAACGGATCCTCCAGCTGTTGCAAAACAACAACTCCCAGCATTTCTGGACAGCCACTGACTGTCCAGGCATGCAAGCAGTTAAGCAACAGCTGGAGGCACCCTGTTTGGGAATCACTGGCGTAGAATACCCCTATGTCCACCCCTATGCAAGTCCTAATTGAGTTCTCAAATGCGCATGGCGCTCTCTCATTTTGGAGCCCTGTCGTATTTCAAGGAAACAGTTTAGGGCCACCTGTGGGGTATTTCCGTAATCGGGAGAAATTGCACTACAAATTTTGGGGGGGCTTTTTCTCCTTTTACCCCTTATGAAAAGGAAAAGTTGGGGGCTACACCAGCCTGTTAGTGTAAAAAAAAAGTTTACACTAACATGCTGGTGTTGCCCCATACTTTTTATTTTCACAGGCAGTAAAAGGAAAAAAAAGCCCCCCCCCCCAAAATTAGTAACGCAATTTCTCCTGAGTTCTGCGGGCACACTCTATAAGGTTCAGAAGTGAGAGCGAACCATGTACATTTGAGGCCTAAATTGGTGATTTGCACAGGGGTGGCTGATTTTACAGTGGTTCTGACATAAACGCAAAAACATAAATACCCACATGTGACCCCATTTTGGAAACTAAACCCCCAACGGAACGTAACAAGGGGTATAGTGAGCCTGAACACCCCACAGCTGTTTGACAAATTTTCATTAAATTTGGATGGGAAAATGAAAAAATATATGTTTTCACTAAAATGCTGGTGTTACCCTAAATTTTTCATTTTCACAAGGGAAAATAGGAAAAAAGCCCCCCCAAAATTTGTAACCCCATTTCTTCTGAGTAAGAACATACCCCATATGTGGATGTAAAGTTCTCTGCAGGCGAACTACAATGCTCAGAAGAGAAGGAGCGCCATTGGGATTTTGAAGAGAAAATGTGTCCGGAATTGAAGGCCACATGAGTTTACAAAGCCCCTGTAGCGCCAGAACAATGGACCCCCCCCCCCCCACGTGACCCCATTTTGGAAACTACACCCCTCATGTAGTGTATTAAGGGGTACAGTGAGCATTTACGCCCCACAGGTGTCTGACAGATTTTTGGAACAGTGGTCCGTGAAAATGAAAATTTAATTTTTCATTTGCACAGTGCACTGTTCCAAATGCCGCTCCTTCTCTTCTGAGCATTGTAGTTAGTTCGCCTGCAGAGAATTTTATGTCCTAACATGGGGTATTTCCATACTCAGAAGAGATGGGGTTACAAATATTGGGGGGCATTCTCTACCATAACTCTTTGTAAAAATGGTAAATTTGGGGAAAAAACTGCACTTTAGTGAAAACATTTTTTTTTTTCATTTACACATCCGATTTTCACGAAAAGTCGTCAAACACCTGCGTGGTGTTAAGGCTCACTGGACCCCTTGTTACGTGCCTTGAGGGGTGTAGTTTCCAAAATGGTATTCCATGTGGTGTTTTCTGCTGTTCTGGCACCATAGGGACCTTCTAAATGTGACATTCCCCCCAAAAACCATTTCAGCAAAATTCACTCTCTAAAATCCCATTGTCGCTCCTTCCCTTCTGAGCCCTCTACTGCGCCCGCCGAACACTTGACATACACATATGAGGTATTTCCTTACTCGAGAGAAATTGGGTTACAAATTTTGGGGGGCTTTTTCTCCTATTACCACTTGTAAAAATAAAAAAACTGAGTCTACAAGAACATGTGAGTGTAAAAAATGAAGATTTTGAATTTTCTCCTTCACTTTACTGCTATTCCTGTGAAACACCTAAAGTGTTAACAAGCTTACTGACTGTCATTTTGGATACTTTGCAGGGGTGCAGTTTTTATAATTGGGTCATTTGTGGGGTATTTCTCATTTGAAGGCCCTTCAAATCCACTTCAAAACTGAACTGGTCCCTGAAAAATTCTGATTTTGAACATTTTGTGAAAAATTGGAAAATTGCTGCTATACTTTGAAGCCCTCTGGTGTCTTCCAAAAGTAAAAACATGTCAACTTTATGATGCAAACATAAAGTAGACATATTGTATATGTGAATCAATATATAATATATTTGGAATATCTATTTTCCTTACAAGCAGAGAGCTTCAAAGTTAGGAAAATGCTAAATTTTCTAATTTTTCATCAAATTTTGGAATTTTTCACCAAGAAACGTTGCAAGTATCGACAAAAATTTACCACTAACATAAAGTAGAATATGTCACGAAAAAACAATCTCGGAATCAAATTTATAAGTAAAAGCATCCCAGAGTTATTAATGCTTAAAGTGACAGTGGTCAGATTTGAAATGCTCTCGTCCTTAGGGTCATAATGGGCTCTGTCCCCAAGGGGTTAATACTAGATTTCGTGAGCACTTATATTCTTTGCGTACAAAAGTAGGTGCCACTCGTTTTATTACCCATATGGAAACATACCATAATGATAATATCAATGAAATCAAATTTGCAGGTTTACAACATATCTCCCAACAACCGCAGGGTGTAGATAGACACCTAAAATTGCTCCAATGTGAGGCAAAATGGATCACAAGATTAAAAGCTTTGGGGCCACTGGGCCTAAATGAAAGAAATTATTTTAGCACTTTCCTATAAATAAAGCAAGATATAAGTTTGGCTATTCTATTGGTTTTATCTGTTTTCTACTTTGTGTCATGTAACTTTAAATTGGTGATTGGGTCACTCCTCCCCTTTTTCACTTTGTCCATATATACCTGACCAAGGAATCCAATAGATCAGGAACCGGATGATGCGTCTTGGACGCGAAACCGCGCGTCCGTTCTGCTGATACGCTCCTGCTCCGGCTGCCGGCTCGTAGCCGCTCTCCCTCCCTGCACCCCGGGTGAATTTATTTATCGACTTTGTTCGTATTTATGCTGCCATAATAAAAGCATGAACTGCTTCTGAACATCTTGGTGAGTGCAGACATATTTCTTTCTCTCTATGCTATTTTTTATTGTTAGTGTCGCTCAGCTAATCACTGGTTGCAGAGATGTTCTGCCTCGGGGAATGCAAGGCTAAGTGATAGTGTCATGTATTGAGTCCAGGTACCAGGAAGAAGCTCTTGCCGGGGCTGAGTACATCACACTGCTGCTCAGCTTTTCACCGGCCGAGGCAGGATATCTCTGCGGCTGGTGGTTAGTTGAGTGGCAGTGTTACATGTTGAGCTAAAGAAGCAGGAAGACCAGAGCTGGAATGCGGGACAGCGATTTCAGCGGTACCAAGGGAGCAGCGGTAGGTAAGTTTATCCTTTTAATGCCAGTTTTCTGGGGAGTATTTCAAAAATAAATAAATGATACATCACCTTATAAGAGACACTTTATGCACCAGCAAACATTACTTCAATGACTTGTTACCTGATACACTCACTGAGGTGTGTACCCACGCCTCCCTTAAAGAGACTTGGAGCTTTCCCCTAATATCCTGTACAGGCCCAGCTTTCGTCGCTGAACTTACCATTCCGCTGCTTCTACCCTGAGCGCTCCAGCTCCCACCTTCGGAGATATGCTTGAGTGATGGCCCATGCAGCCAATCACCGGCTAAGACAGGCCGTCACTCCTGCTTGTCCATGATGGATGGGACCGGAGCACTCTGGGGACTGATGAGTAGAGCGACAAGGGCAAGGCCCCATACAGGAGATGGCAGGGGGTCCCAGTGGTCAGACTCCTTTGCGTTCAGACACTTTGTCTGTGGATAGGGGATACATTTATTACCCAGGAGTACACCTTTAAGGACAGTGACTGTATGTACATATATGGCCTATATGGCTGTAGGCCTAGTTTTGACTGGAGCTAGCCAGGCCTTGACTTCTCTATAACTGTTTGATTACACATGCTTGAGAAAGGCGGCGAGATGCCGCTGAAACGTCGCATCCACTGCTGACCATGGGTCAATAAACACTGCACCCAAGGACTTTGATACATGTGGATGCTGACACCACAGTGCATTCATACCGCCTCCATTTCTGCGCATCCATTTCAGTTGGACTGTAATTTTGTTGCACTAGTTGTAACTTGAATAGGGAATCTACATGGTGAAATGTGTATGAACAATGATTTGGCAGTAACTGCATGTAAACCAATTCCCTCAATTGCAGATATATGCCAGTGTATGCTCCTCTACCAACAAGCGTCCTGAAAAAAAATGAGAAGGCTGAAATAGTAGCATAAGCATGCTAACTCCACTATTGTATTTATTTATTTATAAATGACTCACTATTTATTGATCTGCCCTTTCATTTTTATTATTTCCTTAAGTTATTCAGTTTATTGCCTTTATTTATTTACTTAAATTAATTACATGAATTGAACATTAACCCGTTAACGACGCAGGACGTAAATGTACATCCTGGTGAGGTGGTACTTAACGCACCAGGACGTACATTTACATCCTAAACATAACCGCGCGCATGGGAGCGATGCCCGGATCATGCGCGGCAGGTCACGGAGCCAGCGGTCCCGCGGATGTCCGCCATTAACCCCTCAGATGCCGTGATCAATACAGATCCGATCATCCACCACAGCAGACGGAGGTCCCCTCACCTGGCTCCTCTGCCTTCCCGGCGTCTTCTGCTCTGCCTTCCCGCAGACCAGAGCAGAAGATGACCGATAGCACTGAACAGTTTTAGCAATCGAATGATTGCTATAAATAGTCCCCTATGGGGACTATTAAAGTGTAAAAATAAAAGTTGAAAAAGTTAAAAAAATGTGAAAAACCCCCTCCCCCAATAAAAACGTAAATTGTCCCATTTTCCCTATTTCACCCCCAAAAAGTGTTAAAAAAAATATTTTATATACATATTTGGTATCGTCGCATGCGTAAATATTTGAACTATTAAAATAAAATGTTAATGATACCATACAGTGAACTGCGTGAACGTAAAGAAAATAAAAGTCCAAAATAGCTGCTTTTTTATAACATTTTATTCCCCCCAAAAATTAATAAAAAAAGTATTAAAAGTTTTATATAAGCAAATATGGTATAAAAAAAAAAAGTACAGATCACGGCGCAAAAATGAGCCCTCATACCGCCGCTTATATGGAAAAATGAAAAAGTTATAGGTCTTCAAATTAGGGGGATTTTAAACGTACTAATTTGGTTTAAAAAGTTTGCGATTTTATTAAAGCGCAACAGTAATAGAAAAGTGTGTAATCATGGGTATCATTTTAATCATATTGACCCAAAGAATAAAGAACACACGTCATTTTTATCGTAAATTGTATGGCGTGAAAACGAAACCTTCCATAATTAGCAAAATTGCGGTTTTCTTTTTAATTTCACCACACAAATGCTATTTTTTTGGTTGTGCCATACATTGCATGGTAAAGTGAATGATGGCATTACAACGGACAACTGGTCGCGCAAAAAACAAGCCCTCATACTAGTCTGTGGATGAAAATATAAAAGCTATGATTTTTTGAAGACAAGGAGGAAAAAACGAAAACGTTAAAATAAAATTGTCTGTGTCCTTAAGGCCCAAATGGGCTGAGTCCTTAAGGGGTTAAAGAATCATCGAGGAAAATGTATCCCCTATGAAAGGGTAGGATAGGATAAGTGTATGATCCCAGGGGGTCCATCCGCTGGTACCCCCCCCCCAACGATCTCCTGCACGGCACCCAGTCAGTCCCCATGAACGGAATGTGTGGATACCCGCTAACACGCCCCCTCCCTGTATCTTTATGGAAGAGCAAGAGATACCCAAACAATGGGGGAAATTTAACAAAACCTGTGCAGAGGAAAAGTTGACCAGTTGCCCATAGCAACCAATCAGTTCACTTCTTTCATTTCTCAGAAGCCTTTTTCTAAATAAAAGAAGTGACCTGATTGGTTGCAATGGGCAACTGGTCAACTTTTCCTCTGCACAGATTTTGATAAATTTCCCCCAGTTTCTCTCCAACTTTCCCATAGAGATACATGGAGGGGGCATGTCAGGCGCTGCTTCCTGCAGGGGTGATGTGCTCCATTCCTGGGGAGAACCAGGGTGCTGTGCAGGAGATAAGTGTCTGAGGTGCTTTCTCTACTCAGGTGAAGGAGAAGCTTTGGAAGCTGCGAGCTACAATATCACAAGAATTACCCAGCAGCTCCTACCCTTATTCCTCTTAAGGGAGCCATGATTTAAAGGGATACTTAAATCAAAGGGGTAATTAAATCAACTGTTGCCAGAAAGTTAAACAGATTTGTAAATTACTTCTACTTAATAATCTTAATCCTTCCAGTTCATATCAGCTGCTGTATACTAAAGAGGAAGTTGTGTAATTATTTTCTATCTGACCACAGTGCTCTCTGCTGACACCTCTGCCCATGTCAGGAACTGTTCAGAGCAGGATCAAATCCCCATAGCAAACCTATGTTTCTCTGGACAGTTCCTGACATGGACAGAGGTGTCAGCAGAGAGCACTGTGGTCAGACTGAAAATAAATTAAAAAAGAAATTAACTTCCTCTGGAACATACAGCAGCTGGTAAGTACTGTAAGGATTATAATTTTTAAATAGAAGCAATTCACAATTATGTAAAATTTTCTGGCACCAGTTGATTTAAAAAGAAATGTTTTCCACCGGAGTACCCCTTTAACCTGTTCAGGACCCAGGGCGTAATTTTACGCCCTGGCACTTAAGGGCCCAGGGCGTAAACTTACGCCCTGGCGGTTTCCGGTCCCTGCCGCGCGCCGGGCAGAGATCGGAAGCGGATGCCTGCTGAAATGCTTCAGCAGGCATCCAGGGCAAACGCCGAGGGGGGCCATGTAGGGAAATCGCCCTTGCGATCTGCGGCGATACCGGGCTGATCGGGTCTCTGGGACCCGACCACCCGGTAATTTTGCATGATCCCGGCTGTCACAGACAGCCAGGACCATGCTGGAGTATAGGAGTGAGGTGGCAAGCCGGCCACCTCCTCCGATCCTCTGCGATCCGTTGGTTAGTTAACCGACCAATCGCAGGAGGGGGCGGTTACTTCCTCCCGCCCTGCCCGGCCCCTGTAAGTCCGGAGGATGCGGCGGGGGACGGGGGAGTGCTGGGGCCCGGCCCTGGTACTTACCTCGTCCCTGAAGACCCGGATCCCAGCGATGAAGATGGCGGCGACAGGTGAGTGGATCTTCAGCCGCGGTCGGGCCCTTTACAGCAATGCACGTCGCCGTAAAGCGACATGCATTGCTGTAATGGGACCCTGTATACTACAACTCCCAGCATGCCCAGACAGCCCTTGGCGTCTGGGCATGCTGGGACTTGCAGTTTTGCAACATCTGGAGGTCCACAGTTTGGAGACCACTGTGCCCTTCCAGATGTTGCAAAACTACACATCCTCAGCATGCCCTTACTGTCCAGGCATGCAGGGAGTTGTAGTTCTGTAACATCTGGCCATTCAGATGTTGCAGAACTACAACTCCCATCATGCCTGGACAGTTTTGGCATACTGGGAGTTGTAGTTTTGCAACATCTGGAAGGGCACAGATTGGGAACCACTGTATTAGTGGTCTGCAAACTGTAGTCCTCCAGATGTTGCAAAACTACAACTCCAAGCATGCTGGGAGTTGTAGTTCGGCAACATCTGGCTCTAAAGATGTTGCCGAACTACTACTCCCAGCATGCCTGAGAATGTTTGGGAGTTGTGGTTTTGCAACAACTGGAGGCACACTGGTTGGGAAACATTGTCTGTTTCCTAACTCAGAGTTTCCCAACCCGTGTGCCTCCAGCTGTTGCAAAACTATAACTACCAGCATGCACTGATAGACTGTGCATGCTGGGAGTTGTAGTTTTGCAACAGCTGGAGATCCCCCCCCCCCCCCCCCCCTGTGAACGTACAGGGTACATTCACATGGGCAGGGGGCTTACAGGCTGCAAGTTTGCAATGCAGCAAATTTTGCGCGGCAGCTCAAACTCGCAGCGGGAAACTCGCTGTAATCCCCCGCCCGTGTGACTGTACCCTAAAAACACTACACTACACAAACACAAAATAAAAAGTAAAAAACACTACATATACACATACCCCTACACAGCCCCCCTCCCCAATAAAAATGAAAAACGTCTGGTACGCCACTGTTTCCAAAATGGAGCCTCCAGCTGTTGCAAAACAACAACTCCCAGTATTGACGGACAGCCGTTGACTGTCCAAGCATGCTGGGAGTTTTTCAACAGCTGGAGGCACCCTGTTTGGGAATCACTGGCGTAGAATACCCCTATGTCCACCACTATGCAAATCCCTAATTCAGGCCTCAAATGCGCATGGCGCTCTCACTTCGGAGCCCTGTCGTATTTCAAGGCAACAGTTTAGGGCCACATATGGGGTATCGCCGTACTCGGGAGAAATTGCCTAATACATTTTGGGGGGCTTTTTCTCCTTTCACCCCTTATGAAAAGGTGAAATTGGGGTCTACACCAGCATGTTAGTGTAAAAAATTAATTTTTTTAATTTTTGACACTAACATGCTGGTGTTGCCCTATACTTTTCATTTTGACAAGAGGTAAAAAAAATCCCCCCAAAATTTGTAATGCAGTTTCTCCCGACTACGGAGATACCCCATATGTGGGCGCAAAGGGCTCTGGGGGCGCACAACAAGGCCCAGAAGGGAGAGTGCACAATGTACATTTGAGGTGATTTGCACAGGGGTGGCTGATTGTTACAGCGGTTTTGACAAACGCAAAAAAAAAAAAAAATATGTGACCCCATTTCGGAAACTACACCCCTCACGGAATGTAATGAGGGGTGCAGTGCGAATTTACACCCCACTGGTGTCTGACAGAACTTTGAAACAGTGGGCTGTGCAAATAAAACATTTTGTACAGCCCACTGTTTCAAAGATCTGACAGACACCAGTGGGTTGTAAATGCTCACTGTACCCCTTGTTACGTTCCTCAAGGGGTCTAGTTTCCAAAATGGTATGCCATAGGGGGTTATTTTGCTGTCCTGGCACCATAGGGGCTTCCTAAATGCGACATGCCCCCGAGCAAAATTTGCTCTCAAAAAGTCAAAATATGACTCCTTCTCTTCTGGGGTTACAAATTTTGGGGGCTATTTTCTGCTATTAACCCTTGCAAAAATGTGAAATTTGGGGGGAAACACACATTTTAGTGAAAAAAAATTATATATTTTTTTACATATGCAAAAGTCGTGAAACACCTGTGGGGTATTAAGGCTCACTTTATTCATTGTTACGTTCCTCAAGGGGTCTAGTTTCCAAAATGGTATGCCATGTGGAGGGGGGGGGGTTTGCTGTTCTGGCACCATAGGGGCTTCCTAAATGCAACATGCCCCCCAAAAACCATTTCAGAAAAACGTACTCTCCAAAATCCCCTTGTCGCTCCTTCGCTTCTGAGCCCTCTACTGCGCCTGCCGAACACTTTACATAGACATATGAGGTATGTGCTTACTCGAGAGAAATTGGGCTACAAAAATAACAATCCATTTTCTCCTTTTACCCCTTGTAAAAATTCGAAAATTTGGTCTACAAGAACATGCGAGTGTAAAAAATGAAGATTGTGAATTTTCTCCTTCACTTTGCTGCTATTCCTGTGAAACACCTAAAGGGTTAAAATGCTCACTGAATGTAATTTTGAATACTTTGGGGGGGTGCAGTTTTTATAATGGGGTCATTTGTGGGGTATTTCTAAGATTAAGACCCTTCAAATCCACTGCAAACCTGAACTGATCCCTGAAAATTTGTGATTTTGGAAATTTTGCCAAAAATTGGAAAATTGCTGCTGAACTTTGAAGCCCTCTGATGTCTTCCAAAAGTAAAAACATGTCAACTTTATGATGCAAACATAAAGTGGACATATTGGAAATGTGAATAAAAAAAATAATTATTTGGAATATCCATTTTCCTTACAAGCAGAGAGCTTCAAAGTTCGAAAAATGCAACATTTTCAAATTTTTCATAAAATTTTGGGATTTTTCACCAAGAAAGGATGCAAGTTACCACAAAATTTTACCATTACGTTAAAGTAGAATATGTCACGAAAAAACAATCTCGGAATCAGAATGATAACTAAAAGCATTCCAGAGTTAAAGGAGTACTCCAGTGCACACTTTTCTCATGTTATCCCGTCCGGGCTGCAAAATAAAAGAAAACGCATTTTATCTTACCTGCCAACGAGCCCCCGGAGCTCCGGTACGCTCCGGTACAGGTGTTCGGTCCCCGGGCTGTATTCTTCTTTCTTCCGGTTAGCCCGGCACGTCACACGAGCTTCAGCCTATCACCGGCAGAGGCGGGACATCGCTGCGGCCGGTGATAGGCTGAAGCTCCGTGTGACGTGCCGGGCTAACACGAAGTAAGAAGAATACAGCCCGGGGACCGAACACCTGTACCGGAGCTCCGGGGGCTCATTGGCAGGTAAGATAAAGTGCGTTTTATTTTATTTTGCAGCCCGGACGGGATAACATGAAAAAGTGTGCACCGGAGTACTCCTTTAATGTTTAAAGTGACAGTGGTCTGATGTGCAAAAAATGGCCGGCTCCTAAGGTGTAAAATGGCTGGGTCCTTAAGGGGTTAAGAGGCTAGACATCCATAGCATCCAGAAAGTACAGCAACATAAAAAGTATTTTAATAACTGCAGTGTCTATAAAACAGAGTTTGGCTAAGTTTCCACTTGGTTTTTTTCTGGTAGTTTTTGGATAGCTGTCACTGCAGTTTTTGAGCCTAAGCCAGAAGTGTATTCAAAAGGAATAGGACATATAAAGGAAGGACTTATACTTCTCCTCCCTTATGGGTCCACTTTTGACTTTGGCTCAAAAACTGCAGTGGCAGATATCCAAAAACTGCCAGAAAAAAAAAAAACACGTGGAAACCTAGCCTTAAGAAAAATTATAATAACAACCCCCTGGCACAAATGAACTGTACCGCTGCTATTCCCCGGAACATGCCAGTGTTCCTGCACCTTCCCAAGTCACCAGGTCATATGACACATTTGTGGAGACACATGGAACCCTGTAAATTCAGAAGGCATCACTTATCCAAGCCAATGAGCTGAATGAGGGCGGCTCCATAACACCAAATGCCTGGCGCTTTACTCTAACATATAAAATTATTTTGTAGCAGAAACTGCTTGGCATTTACCGGCCTTTTCTCTGTAGGTAACCAAGTAGTTGAAGATTCCAAAGAAAGGTCTTCATGATGGTCTGGTCAGGTGTCTGCACTTATCCTAATGATTCTACAGGAGTCTTCCTTTATCCTGATGATTCTTCAATTATCTGCACTTACTCTAACAATTCTATAGGTGTCTGCACTTATCCTAATAATTCTTCAATTGTCTGCACTTATCCTAATGAGTTTTCAGGTGTATGCACTATGCATTTATCCTGATGATTCTATAGGCGTCTGCATGTATCCTAATGATTCTTCAGGTGTCTGCATTTATCCTATGATTCTATAGGTGTCTGCATTTATCCTGATGGTTCTATAGGTGTCTGCATGTATCCTGATGGTTCTATAGGTGTCTGCACTTATCCTAATGATTCTTCAAGTGTCTGCACTTATCGTAATGATTCTTCAGGTGTCTGCATGTATCCTGATGATTATATAGGTGTCTGCATTTATCCTGATGGTTCTATAGGTGTCTGCACGTATCCTAATGAGTCTTCAGGTGTATGCATTTATACTAATGATTCTATAGGTGTCTGCGCTTATCCTAATGATTCTTCAAGTGTCTGCATTTATCCCAATGAGTCTTCAGGTGTCTGCATTTATCCTGATGATTCTATAGGTGTCTGCACATATCCTAATGATTCTTCAGGTGTCTGCATTTATCCTGATGATTATATAGGTGTCTGCACTTATCCTAATGAGTCTTCAGGTGTCGGCATTTATCCTGATGGTTCTATAGGTGCCTGCACTTATCCTAATGATTCTTCAGGTGTCTGCATTTATCCTGATGATTCTATGGGTGTCTGCACTTATCCTGATGATTCTATAGGTGTCTGCACATATCCTAATGATTCTTCAGGTGTCTGCATTTATCCTGATGATTATATAGGTGTCTGCACTTATCCTAATGAGTCTTCAGGTGTCGGCATTTATCCTGATGGTTCTATAGGTGCCTGCACTTATCCTAATGATTCTTCAGGTGTCTGCATTTATCCTGATGATTCTATGGGTGTCTGCACTTATCCTGATGATTCTATAGGTGTCTGCATTTATCCTGATGATTCTATAGGTGTGTGTACTCATCCAATGATTCTATTGGTGTATGCATTTATCCTGATGATTCTATAGGTGTCTGTACTTATCCTAATGAGTCTTCAGGTGTCTGCATTTATCCTGATGATTCTATAGGTGTCTGCACTTATCCTAATGATTCTTCAAGTGTCTGCATTTATCCCAATGAGTCTGCAGGTGTCTGCATTTATCCTGATGATTCTATAGGTGTCTGCACATATCCTAATGAGTCTTCAGGTGTATGCATTTATACTAATGATTCTATAGGTGTCTGCACTTATCCTAATGATTCTTCAAGTGTCTGCATTTATCCCAATGAGTCTTCAGGTGTCTGCATTTATCCTGATGATTCTATAGGTGCCTGAACTTACCCTAATGATTCTATAGGTGTATGCATTTATCCTGATCATTCTATAGGTGTCTGCACTTATCCTAATGATTCTTCAAGTGTCTGCATTTATCCCAATGAGTCTTCAGGGGTCTGCATTTATCCTTACGATTCTATAGGTGTCTGCACTTATCCTAATGATTCTTCAGGTGTCTGCGTTTATCCTGATGATTAAATAGGTGTCTGCACTTATCCTAATGATTCTTAAGGTGTCTGCATTCATCCTGATGATTCTATAGGTGTCTGCACGTATCCTAATGAGTCTTCAGGTGCATGCACTTATCCTAATGATTCTTCAGGTGTCTGCATTTATCCTGATGATTATATAGGTGTATGCATTTATCCTGATTATTCTATAGGTGTCTGCACTTATCCTGATGATTCTTCAGGTGTCTGCATTTATCCTGATGATTATATAGGTGTATGCATTTATCCTGATTATTCTATAGGTGTCTGCACTTATCCTAATGATTCTTCAAGTGTCTGCATTTATCCCAATGAGTCTTCAGGTGTCTGCATTTATCCTGATGATTCTATAGGTGCCTGAACTTATCCTAATGATTCTATAGGTGTATGCATTTATCCTGATTCTATAGGTGTATGCACTTATCCTAATGAGTCTTCAGGTGTATGCATTTATCCTGATGATTCTATAGGTGTCTGCACGTATCCTAATGAGTCTTCAGGTGTATGCATTTATCCTGATCATTCTATAGGTGTCTGCACTTATCCCAATGATTCTTCAAGTGTCTGCATTTATCCCAATGAGTCTTCAGGTGTCTGCATTTATCCTTATGATTCTATAGGTGTCTGTACTTATCCTGATGATTCTATAGGTGTCTGCACGTATCCTAATGATTCTTCAGGTGTATGCATTTATCCTGATGATTCTATAGGTATCTGCACTTATCCCAATGATTCTTCAGGTGTCTGCATTTATCCTGATGATTCTATAGTGTCTGCATTTATCCTAATGATTCTTCAGGTGTCTGCGCATATCCTGGTCATTCTGCAGGTGTCTGCACATATCTTGGTGATTCTGCAGGTGTCTGCACATATCTTGGTGATTCTGCAGGTGTCTGCACCTATACTGGTCATTCTACAGGTGTCTGAACTTATAGTAAATATTTGTCTTAATCAGAGACAGTAACAAAAAAAATAATAATAATGCATGTATCACTGTATGACGTCCAGCAGTTTGTCCATAGGACACAGTGCCCATCTGTTAAGCTGGCACTACCCCTCTGTCCACACATGCACAAGAGAGGACAGTCTCCTAGGAATGCTCATCTTAATCATGAATATGACAGTACATGCCAGGACAGCATGAGCTCAGCACTTAGTATGAGAAATTTCAGCTTCTGGTAGATTAACCCCTCACATGCGGTGGTCAAATCATGATCGCTGCATGTGAGGAATCTCTATTAGGCTGCTCTCCCCCAATAGCTTCCTGGGACATGGATGAGTATGTTATGCACATCAGTGTTATGCTGACAGGCAGTATAGTGTATTATACACCATCCAATTACTGAAAGCTGTTAAAAGTCCCCCTGTGGGACCAATAAAAAAGTAAGAAAAATCACCCCCTCTAAAATAAATACATTTTCCCTTTACATTACCTATTTCTTTTTTACGCAAAAAAAATAAATAAATAAATAAACCTGCTGTGACATAGCGCTGTTACACAAAAAATAAAGTTATGGGTCTTGTAAGGTGGTGACACTCATTTTTATTTTAGTGTTTCTATTGCGCTAAAGTAGTAAAATGAGAAAAGACTATAAAGTAAGTACAGCTGTAATCTTACTGACCGCAGAATACATTTGTTGTACTATATGGTGAACAGTGTACATTTAAAAGGAAAAACTTAAATGACAAAATCACATTTTTTACATTTTCTCCACAAGAAAGAGTTAATAAAAATGAACGTTCACCCATTATAAGGCTCTTTCAAGAGGAAAATAAAAAGAGTTACCGCACTAAGGGTGCATTCACACCACACCACAATGCAATGGAAAAAAAAACGTTAAGAGCCCCCACAAGACATGCCGGGGAAGGGGTTAAATAAGCCGCACCATGTTGTCATGTTCCCTGCCTCTGGTCCGCCCTGTTGCGGGTTTTGTAACCTTAGAGTCCTGCGTCACTAGGTGGCAACCGGGTGCGGCGTGTGCCTGCTGTACCCACCTCAGGAAGGAGGGGCAACTGGGAGAGAGGGCGGAGACTCCCGGAGGACACTATAACACCCCCCCTGGTGAGGGGGTGGAGCTATCAGCGGTGCCGGGTAACCCCTCCCCTTCTCATTATAGGGGCGGACACTCATTTTATAACAACATGAAGAGCGCCCATCTGCTTCTCTGACACCAGTGCCCGGGTATCTCCTCCAGCGCTGCCACCCTCCAGCCATGCGCGACTATGATGAGGCCACCTCATTCCTGGGGGAGTGGGGACCCTTCCAGCTCTCCGTCTTCTTCCTCCTCAGTGCCAGCACCATCCCCAATGGCTTCAATGGCATGTCTGTCACATTTCTGGCTGCCACTCCGGAGCACCGCTGCCTGGTGCCCGACAGTGCCAACCTGAGCCAGGCTTGGAGAAATGTCAGCATCCCGTGGGAGGAGAGGGACGGGCAGCGGGTGGAGAGCAAGTGCTGGCGGTACCGACTGGACTCCCTGACCAACTACTCTGCCCGGGGGCTCCTCCCTGGGGTGCACGTCAATGTCAGCGACATCCAGAAGGAGAAGTGCCTGGACGGCTGGCACTATGACCGGGACCTCTACCACTCCACCGTGGTCACCCAGGTCAGTACCGTGTATCTACCTATCTATCTACCTATATATCTATCTACCTATCTACCTCATATCTATATACCCATCTACCTACCTATATACCTATCTACCTACCTCATATCTACCTACCTCATATCTACCTACCTACCTACCTACCAAAAAAGAAGCAGCACATGCACCCAGAATTAAGGAAGAATATGTTGGTGCACGCAGTCATAGGAGGCTTGGTTGGGGACTGCAACTTCAATATAACAGAGAAAAAACCGCAGCTCACAAAAAGTGTCTCAAGTGCAAAAAAAGTGCAATTTATTCCATGTTAGCAAGGTATAAAAAATACAACGTTTCACTCCACCTTCTTCAGGCATACCGAAACGTCACATTTTTTATACCTTGCTAAGGTGGAATAAATTGCACTTTTTTTGCACTTGAGACACTTTTTGTGAGCTGCGGTTTTTTCTCTGTTATATCTATCTATCTCTCCGTCTCATATCTATCTACCCATCTCATATCTATCTATCCATCTCATATCATTCTATCTATCTCTCCGTCTCATATCTATCTACCCATCTCATATCTATCTACCCATCTCATATCATATCATTCTATCTATCTGTCTCATATCTATCTCATATCTATCTCTCCGTCTCATATCTATCTACCCATCTCATATCTATCTACCCATCTCATATCATATCATTCTATCTATCTGTCTCATATCTATCTATCTATCTCATATCTGTCTCATATCTATCTATCTCATATCTGTCTCATATCTCTCATATCTATCTCATATCTATCTCTGTCTCATATCTATCTATCTCATATCTGTCTCATATCTATCTATCTCATATCTGTCTCATATCTCTCATATCTATCTCATATCTATCTATCTGTCTCATATCTATCTATCTCATATCTGTCTCATATCTATCTATCTCATATCTGTCTCATATCTCTCATATCTATCTCATATCTATCTATCTCATATCTATCTATCTCATATCCTATCATATCATTCTATCTATCTGTCTCATATCATATCATATCTATCTGTCTCATATCTATCTGTCTCATATCATATCATTCTATCTATCTGTCTCATATCTGTCTGTCTCATATCTGTCTGTCTCATATGTCTCAATTTTTATTTTATATCTATACATCTATCTTGCTAGATATTATTATCTTTTTTCATATCTATCAGTCTATCTCTATCTCACTATAAATATATGTTTCACACTTCTCTCCTATCTGTCTGTCTCTATCTCATATCCTGCTCTTTATTATTATTTATTTCATATGTATCTGTCATGTCCTTGTCTGCCCCTCTGTCCCCGGTGACACATCACTAGTAACATTTTTTGGCCGCCATACAAAATGTAAGAACCTGCTACCATGATAAGAGTCACAGACAGTATTGTGCTCTTTATCTGTTCTGTGAAGGCTGCCCACACATGTCTGACATAAACTATGACAAGGCTGGCATCTCAATGCCAAGTAGTGGTTCTCCCTGAAGTGTGGTGATGCCCCATGTGGTGTGATGGCCTCATAATAATGTGATGTAATAAAGCCCGGAGCAGGTCCTGTACATCAGCAAGAAAAAGAGGTAGTGTTACAAAGTGAGGCTTCCTAGACTATGTATGACGTGCTGTACGTAGGACGTGCTGTACGTATGACGTGCTATACGTATGATGTTATTTATGAATGATGTGCTATACGTATGATGTTATGTATGATGTTATGTATGATGTGCTATACGTATGACGTGCTATACGTATGATGTTATTTATGATGTTATGTATGATGTGCTATACGTATGATGTTATTTATGAATGATGTGCTATACGTATGATGTTATGTATGATGTGCTGTACGTATGACGTGCTGTACGTAGGACGTGCTATACGTATGATGTTATTTATGAATGATGTGCTATACGTATGATGTTATGTATGATGTGCTATACGTATGACGTGCTATACGTATGACGTGCTATATGTATGTTGTGCTAAATGTATTAACTGCTATGTATGATGTGCTTTATGTATGATGTGCATGTATGATATATATGAATGATGTGCTATACGTATGATGCGCTATATGTATGAAGTACTATGTATGATGTGCTGTATATATGATATGCTATATGTATGTGCTGTATGTATGATGTGCTATACGTATGAATTCTATGTATGATGTGCTGTATATATGATTTTCTATATGTATGTGCTGTATGTATGATGTGCTATATATTATGTTCTTTATGTATGATGTATATGAATGATGTATATGAATGATGTTCATGTATGATGTTCTTTATGTATGATGTGCTATGAATGATGTATATGTATGATGTGCTATATATGATGTTCTTTACCGTATGTATGATGTGCCAACCTGCTGCATGGATCCAGCTTCACATCGCCTGCAGTGAATTCCGATATATACTACACATTGTACGCCCATCATTGCTGACACCCAGGTAATATAAGGCTCCGTATACATCACATGTTTTGTATCCTTTTATGAGGTTCTGTTTTTCATCTGCAGAAAGGTCAGGTTTTTTTTTGTTTTACTTCAATCTTTTTAAAGAGGACCTGTGAAATGTGGGGTTTTAGCATAGGTTATGGGCACTAAAAACACTAAACAGATGCCCTTTTAGTGCGTTGCCTCCTTGCAGTGATCTGTGTGAATATAGCTGCCCCTATCCAGACTACACACCCACATTACAGTACTGTACACTGCCTAATGCCAGGAAACCCACCTCTAATGAGGGCACAATATTATCATTGTAACGCCGCCCAAAAACAAAAATATACAGTTTCATTTAACCACAGGTCCCATTTAAGATCAACTCTGTTTTTTTGTGTGTTTTTATTTATTTATCATCAGTTGTATCAATTTTCATCCTTTTTTTAAATTTTTTTTTTACTGTTGCCTTTTTAGAGTTGTTAGAGTCATTTTCGGGTTTAAAGAAAAAAAAAAAATGCCAAACAGGTTGGTTTAACAAAATACCTGTCCTACGGCATCCTATTGTCATAGATTTATTGCACAAAGAATGGGTGTGTCCACAGGACAGAAAAACTAGACAGTCTAAATTTGTATCCATCCAGGTATAAAACCAGAAGAACCTGAGGGGAACTTGTTGTACAGACACAAATGCACACTTAACCATGCCGACTGTCCCATTGGAAACTCCTTTTTTATTCCTCTACTGATCTGTTTGAGGGGGAAAAAAAAAAGCATTTTAACAAGATAAAAAGTGAAATGAACAGGGCTTAAAGGGGTATTCCAGGCAAAAACTTTTTTTTATATATCAACTGGCTCCGGAAAGTTAAACAGATTTGTAAATTACTTATATTAAAAAATCTTAAGCCTTCCAATAGTTATTAGCTTCTGAAGTTGAGTTGTTGTTTTCTGTCTGCTTTCTGATGACTCACGTCCTGGGAGCTGTCCAGCTCCTGTGGGGATATTTTCCCATCATGCACAGCTCCCGGGACGTGACATCATCATTGAGCAGTTAGACAGAAAACTTCAGAAGCTAATAACTATTGGAAGGATTAAGATTTTTTTATAGAAGTCATTTGCAAATCTGTTTAACTTTCCAGAGCCAGTTTTTGCCTGGAATACCTCTTTAAATGGGTTTTCCAGGAAATGCTTTTTTTTTTTCTTTGATGAACTGGCTTCAGAAACTTAAACAGATTTGTAAATTACTTCTATAAAAAAAATCTTAATCCTTCCAATAGTTCTCAGCTGCTGAAATTGAGTTATTTTCTTTCTGACAACAGTGCTCTCTGCCGACACCTCTGTCTGTCTCAGGAACTGTTCGGAGCATAAGAGGTTTGCTATGGGGTTTGCTCCTACTCTGGACAGCTCCCGTGTCATCAGAGAGCAGTTAGACAGAAAACAACAACTCAACTTCAGCAGCTTATAAGTACTGGAAGGATTAAGATTTTTGTTTTTATAGAAGTAATATACAAATCTGTTTAACTTTCTGGAGCCAGTTGATATATAAAAAAAAAAAAGTTTTTTTTTTACTGGAATACCCCTTTAAGAGAGTGATGCATGGATAGCTGCTCCCAGGTATAGCCATATTTTTTCCGAAACAGGCATGGCGGCATCTTGAGGGAAGTCAAATTTGTTTGGCGTCTGATGGAAAGTGATTTCATCAATAAAAGTGATGAAACCAATAAGAAAACGGATTTTACATTACGTTTGTATTTATTTATTCATTCATTTGTTTAGTATAGCTTTAGCACTATTGTTGGATTTTGTTTTACTCTTTATTTTTCTTTTTCTTTTTATATTTTTTAAAAATTATTTTTTTTTTTAGTTAGAAACCTCATATCCAGATGTTAATTTTGTGTTCATGAGTAAATAAATATTTCCATTCACTCATGTGTTTTTAAGCGATGGAATGTTTTTCCAGAATCCCAGCATGCTGTAGTTGTTTTGTAGGATTGTTTGCTACCATAGATATTAATAATAACATGTTTTTTTGAGTTTCTAAAGGGGTCGTCTTATTTATGACCTGTCTGATGATAACTGGGGGGTTTGCATTATGAGCATTAGGTATAGAATTGTTATGTATGCAGCTCCCTAATATAAAGGTTTTGTGTATTTACATGGTATATAGCCCTAATATATGACCCTGTATAGCGGCTGTTAAATACTGTACATTTAATGTATAGCTTAGGCCATTGTGATACCTAACAGCAGTATTTCCCAACAAGCGTGCCTCCAGCTGTTGCAAAACGACAACTCACAGCATGCCCGGACAGCCTTTGGCTGTCCGGCCATGCTGGGAGTTGTCGTTTTGCAACAGCTGGAGGCATGCTGGTTCGAAAACACTGCCTTTAAGGGGTATTCCACTGGCCAGCATTCAGAACATTTAGTTCCAAATGTTGTGTGTGTGCACTGCTGGAGTTGGCCACGACCCCTCGGGATTTCAAGCCATGCCCCCTCTATGCAAGTCTGATGACCACCACGCCCCCTCCCATAGCCTTGCATTAAGGGGGCGTGGCTGACCCCTGAAGTGCGCACACAGCGTTCAGAACTTAGAAATGTTTTCCACCGGAGTACCCCTTTTTTTAAATCAGTTAAAATCAACTGGTGCCAAAAAGTTAAACAGATTTGTAAATTGCTTCTATTAAAAAAATCTTAATCCTTCCAGTACTTATTAGCTGCTGTATACTACAGAGGAAATTCTTTTCTTTTTGGATTTCTTTTCTGTCTGACCACAGTGCTCTCTGCTGACACCTCTGTCCATTTTAGGAACTGTCCGGAGCTGCATGTGTTTGCTATGAGGATTTTCTCCTGCTCTGGACAGTTCCTGACATGGACAGAGGTGTCAGCAGAGAGCACTGTGGTCAGACAGAAAGGAAATTCAAAAAGAAAAGAACTTCCTCTGTAGTATATAGCAGCTGATAAGTACTGGAAGGGTTAAGATTTTTTAATAGAAGTAATTTACAAATCTGGTTTAACTTTCTGGCACCAGTTGATGTAAAAAAATAAATAAATAAAAAATAAAAGTTTTCCACCGGAGTACCCCTTTATTGTTCCGAACGTGGGCCAGTTGAGTACCCCTTTAAAAGTCACAACTTTACAATAAACAGTATTCACTGTGTAGGACTTGGGCCTGTTTAGTTACAGTCTGTAGGATTGGACATTTAACATGAGCCATGAAAGAGTTTTAAGAAATGTGTCACAAATGTTGCGTTCACACGCTTTTAGTTTTTGCGGGTTTCCTCTGCGTATTTGAAAGGGGGCGGGCTCTTCTCGGCTGTCCGCAGCATACTTTCCACGGAGGAATTTACGCTGCGGAAAATCCGCCGCAAGCCCCGTTGAAGTCAGTAGGGACTGCAGCGGATTTTCCGCAGCGTAAATTCCGCCGTGGAAAATCTGCTTCGGACAGCCGAGAAGAGCCCGCCCCCTTTCAAATATACAGCGGAAAACCTGCAAAAACTAAAAGCGTGTGAACGCACCCAAAACTGTGATAAGACAATGGGCAGTAAGGTCATTCAGATATCCATAAAGGGTTATAAAATCAGAGGCTTTACAGTGGGGATATATCACAAAACTATATAGTCCCATAAACAGTTAGGCTATGTTCACATGGTGGAATGTCCACACTGAAAATCTCCGCGCGGACATTCCACAGAGAGCGGAGCCCCGGCAGAACATGCCAGCGCTAGGAACGTTCTGTCTCATAGATGGCTGTGCATTTGCTTGTGGAATCCACAGAAGAATAGTCTATTCTTTCTGCGGACGCCAGAATAAGAATTTCCTCAGCAGAAACATCTGGCGTGGAAATTCTGCCATGTGCACAGTGCAGCAGAATCCCATTGAAATCAATGTTCCTGTGGAATTCTTCTATGGAATTCCATGTGGATATTCCGTCATGTAATCGTGTTTTCATGGCATCAACTTACTCTGATGCGTACTGCATCACTATCCTATCTATGTAGAAAGAAGATCTGTTAGGCTAGGTTCACACTACGGAATTTCCGCCTGCAATTCCGCTTTGAGATTGCAGGCAGAAATTCCGCTTACCAAAATGTATAGTATAGTGAATGGGTTTCCGGTTTCAAATTCACACTTCAGAATTTGTGAAAGGAAAATCTGCTTTAGACTAGGTTCACACTGCGGAATCTCCAGGCAGAAAATTTCCGCCCGGAGATTCCGAGTCTGGCCAGCGCCGACTGAATCAGTCAGCACTAGGACCGCGTGGACACTGCAGTCTCCAATAGACTGCAATGTGTTCCGCGTGTATTTCCGCTTGAAGAATGAGCAACGCCTTTCTTCAGGTAGAAATTTTCAAGCGGATTTTCCGTTCACAAATTCCGCTTCACAAATTCCAAAGTGGTAATTTGTGAATGGAAACCTGTTCACTAATACTATACGTTTTAACAAGTGGAATTTCTGCCTGCAATTTCAAAGCGGAAATGCAGGGGGAAATTCCGTAGTGTGAACCTAGTCTTAAAATTTCCACCTGAAGAATGGCGTTGCTCATTCTTCAGGCGGAAATAATCGCAAAACACATTGCAGTCGATTGGAGACTGCAGTGTCCGCGTGGTCCTAGTGCCGACTGATTCAGTCGGCGCTGGCTGCAATCAGAATCTCCGGGCGGAAATTTTCTGCCCGGAGATTCCGTAGTGTGAACCTAGCCACAGTGCAGAATGTGGGGTGTAGTTGTGTATCTCCATACCCTACTGTTATCTCCTTAGGTTGTGATGTAAGGTCCCGCACAGCCTTGGAAGCATACCGTAAGCAGATAAGTCTTGACATTCAGGACATAGTTAGAGACATGACAACCTTGTGTCTGGGACACTGTAACTTGTGTTGGTCTGAGCTGATATTATAGATGTGAGCATAAGAAACTAGACTGGATATTCTGGATATTCTGCACTTTTACATTAGAGTACATTAAATATTTATTCATATTATTATCAGATCTAGTAATGCATTAAGCAGGATGTATAGAGAGCCTAATGGTATAAAGTGATATTCACTGTATATATATATATGTATCTGCCCATCCTTTTTAGTTAATGGGTCTGGCTGTTTTAGCTTTTCCCATTGTTTTCTGGCATGTAAAACCCATCATAGAGCGCTGCAGAAATATTAGCAGCACAGTCTTTTCCCTTTGGATTTGCTGTGGTCAAAGACTTCTGATCCGTGCTGGAGGGGAGGGTGAGATTGGGTGGAGTAGTGCTGAGCTACATTTTCTGCAGTCCAAGGCTAGGGTGACACTACCGAATTTCCGCTGCCAAAAGAAGGAACTTGTTCATACTTAAAGGGGTACTCCGCTGCGGAGCGTTTGGAACAAACTGATCCGAACGCTGGCGCCGGGAGCTGGTGACGTCATAGTCCCGCCCCCTCATATCACGCCCCTCCCCCTCAATGCAAGTCTATGTGAGGGGGCGTTACGGCCGTCACACCCCCTCCCATAGACTTGCATTGAGGGGGCAGGGCGGATGTCATGAGGGGGCGGTGCTATGAAGTCTTCAGCATTCAGAACAGTTTGTTCCAAACGCTGAGCAGCGGAGTACCCCTTTAAGGCAGAATCCACTCCGCAGACATTGCCATCTATGGGGAAAGCAATATCTGCGCAGTCGTAGCGATGACTGATTAAAGGGGTTATCCAGGAAAAAAAAAAATTTTTTTAATATATCAACTGGCTCCAGAAAGTTACAGATTTGTAAATTACTTCTATTAAAAAATCTTAATCCTTTCAGTACTTATGAGCTGCTGAAGTTGAGCTGTTCTTTTCTGTCTAAGTGCTCTCTGATGACCCCTAGCAAACCTTTTCTACTCTGTGCAGTTCCCGATACAAGCAGAGATGTCAGCAGAGAGCACTGTTGCCAGACAAAAAACAACAACTCAACTTCAGCAGCTGATAATTATTGAAAGGATTAAGATTTTTTTAATAGAAGTAATTTACAAATCTGTTTAACTTTCTGGAGCCAGTTGATATAAAAAAAAAGTTTTTTCCTGGAATACCCCTTTAAAGTGTGAACCCAGGCCATAAGACCAGGTTGACGCTGTAGAATCTCGAGATTTGAAGTGCGCCCAGCACCAGGCAGATTTCGACAAAAGAGTGACTGAGATTATTCTTTCGGTGCTGGAATTTCAGCAACGGAAAAACTCAGCCACAGAAAGTTTGCGATGTGTACTGGTCAGTAGAATCCCAGTGACCGCAATGGGATTCTGCTTCACCAACATTTTCAAGTGTAATTTGTAAGCAGAATTACATTTTGAAATTCCTTAGTGTGAACTAGGGCTGGGCGGTATGACCAAATGTATCACGGTATTTTTGTAACTTCTGGCGGTTCCCCGGTATATAACAGTATTTCTTCCACCCCCCTCAAATCATGTGACCTGCGAGCGCTGTTCTGCTCCCTCCCCAATTAATTATCAGCCCCGCGGGGTACTACTCACATATGTCACCCGCAAGCACTGCCCTCTTTGTTGAGGGCCGCCGGCGATGAAACTCTATACTGTACGTCAGTGGTCTCCAACCTGTGGACCTTCAGATGTTCGGACATGCTCGGAGTTGTAAATTTGCAACAGCTGGAGGTCCGCAGGTTGGAGACCACTGAATCTGAATCCCTAGGCCCGGGCTGCAAAAGATAAAGAAAATAAACTTTAACTTACCTATGTCGGCCTTACGCTGGGGACGGGAACGTTGGACAGCCGTCAGCCTATCACCGGCCGGAGCGATGTCCCACCCCGGCCAGTGATAGGCTGAGCCCACTGTCATGTAAGAAGCCGGCCAGAGCCGGGGCGGGACATCGCTCTGGCCGGTGATAAGCTGACTGCTGTCCAACGTTCCCGTTGGCCGTCCGGGCATGCTGGGAATTGTAGTTTTGCAACAACTGGAGGTCCGCAGGTTGGAGACCACTGGCGTACAGTATAGAGTTCCAGCACCGGCGGCCTCCAACAAAGAGGAGGAGGGCAGTGCTTGCGGGTGACATGTGAGTAGTACCCCGCTGGGCTGATAATTGGGGGGGGGGAGCAGAACAGCGCTGGCGGGTCACATATGATTAGTTCCCTGATGTGGGGACAGAGCAGCACTGGGCTGATAATTCATTCATTCCCGAGAGGGAGGGGCCCGACCAGTATTGCGGAATGGGAAAAATTCATATCGTGCAGCCCAAAAATTTCGGTATTCGGTATGAACCGGTATACCGCCCAGCCTTAGTGTGAACTGAGCCTAATGGGGAGTGTAAAGCCTAATTCACATGCATCTGAATTGACCTGGATTTTGACACAGATTCCATCCAGAAATCTGTATCAGATCCGTTGACAGTTCACGTCCCATGAAAGTTAATAGGTTACTGCAATCCTGTCCACATGCAGTGGAACATTTGCTAACAGATTTTGGGGCTACCGTGGAAATAAGAAGCATGTAGCCTGTTTTCTTTGGATTCTGCATTAAAAGATAAAGATTGGCTTCACTGAATGATAAGACTAATCCAATTGAAGATCCGTGGGCACCAAAATCCTTAGCTCACTTATTATTGGTTGGAGAAACACCATCCACATGTATTGTACTGGGTAGAGTTGAGCAAACTTGCAGTAAATTCGATTCGTCACGAACTTCTCGGCTCGGCAGTTGATGACTTTTCCTGCATAAATTAGTTCAGCTTTCAGGTGCTCCCGTGGGCTGGAAAAGTTGGATACAGTCCTAGGAGACTCTTTTCTAGGACTTTATCCACCTTTTCCAGCCCATGGGAGCACCTGAAGGCTGAACTAATTTATGCAGGAAAAGTTATCAACTGCCGAGCTGAGAAGTTCATGACGAATCGAATTTACTGTAAGTTCGCTCCTCTCTAGTACTGGGATTTGCTGTGGATTTACAATGCAGAATCTGCACAAGAAATGAGGAGCAAATATGCACCCTAACCGTGGTGTAGGATGACTGCTTCCCAGTAAATGAGTTTTTACATCTCTTAGCTTCTGTTTTTATGAGCACAGCATAAGTAGGGGGCTCCATACATAGAACAGGACAGATCATTTCTGAGGAGCTGAACATTGCCAAACTCTAGACTGCCGCCTATTTAGTTTATCAGGAACTTCTTTTAGCCATAGATAATACTAAGCATCTACTGGATTGGTATATATCTGCCCTGGACTGTGGAGCAGATAAAGCAGGGTTTTATACCTACCAATATTATAGGGAAATCTGGTATAATAGGTGCCAGGACAATGCCTCCTGGCTAGTTGTGTAGTGCCAATGGTAAAATTAATAGAATCTACTGTTCATGATCTGGGTCCATCATTTAGATGCAAGTCTGTAGAAGAGAACTACTTGTACTTTTTTTTTTTTTTTTATGTTATTTTTATAAACTTCCTAGAGTGCAGCTATACCCTTCCTACATTGTCTGTATACTCAGTACAACAGGTTGTGTGCGCTTTATGACTGCTGAATCTCAGATCAATAGACAGATTAGTGTTCTAGATTATCACAGCCTCCAGGAAATAATGGAGTACAGCCCCCTACCCCTGAGACCAGGGAGTGACAAGGGAGCTATGTACTTACCTATTGAGATATTTTCTGATGACACATACACTTTAAGTTAATTATCTCCTACTTAAAGGCCATGATCACAATGTGCTCCACCTGGTAAACGTACGCCTGAGGGTAGAGCGAGTAACCCTAGAGACATATCTTGTTCAAGAACTTGTCACTTTGTACATTTTTGCATTGTAGAGATCAAACCTTTTAATCTATCCTGCTACCAATGTCAATAATTTTTGTCATTATTTCGGAAGGCACATTAGGTATATTCTACAAAGAGGAAGAAAGTGTCACACCACACACCTCTAAGTGCCACCACAGACAACATTCTTATGCTACTCTGCGTCAGGATGTTGTCTTCTGCACTATCTGGGGGAGGGAGTATGGGAGAACTCTGAAATTTGGGGAGAATTTGTTAGTATAACAGCAGGCAAATAGCAAAGTTACATAAACTAGAAGTACTTTAAGTCCCAGGAAAATTGGAATATCAGCTACTTTATCTTAGATGCAATACAGTGGTATCAAGTTACTTATCCTGTGTCTTACTGGAGAATTTGGGGGGCCCAGGACTAGAGATGCATGCTGTGTCGGGACTGAACGGTACCAGGGGCAGGCTATAGCTGTTTTAGAAACACTGCTCCCTCTGGAAGGTCCTGGCAGCTGCAGGAGATTTCTGTCCACCTACCACAGGCTTCTTCTTGGGACTCCATTCTAGGCCCTGGATCATATACTGTGCTAACAGGTAGTCCTGACAGTCTCCTGTTTCATGGCCACCCCTCCTCTACTTACAGCTGATTGCTCTTTAGATGCAGATTTTCTGCCTCCTTGTAATTTTTTTCACTACTTTTCATCACTACTGGCTGCCTGGCTGTGCAAGGATCTGTAACTGGCCCTATTTATTTGAATGGGTCCACACTGTTGTACCCTGCAGAGCCTGGGGAAAAATAATGGGATGCAGTTTTTGCACAACTGGTTTGGTTCCTTGAGTCAGTGTCAGGAACCGGACTGGAAGCAGGTAGTGGATCCTCTGTGTTGGTGAGGTGATGACGTGGGCCGTACCAGGGGACCGGTTCTAAGAAGTAACTGGTTTTCACCAGAGTACACATGGATAAGGCGAAGGCAAGGTCGGACGTAGCAAAAGGTCAAGGCAGGCGGCAGAGGTTCGTAGTCAGGGGCAACAGCAAAGGTCTGGATAAACAGGCTTGGGAACACACAGAACGCTTTCTCAGGGCACTAGGGCAACAAGATCCGGCAAGAACAGGAAGGGGGAGTGGGTTTATATACTATTCACAGTAATTGGAACAGATTGGGCCAGGCACCAATTAATGGTGCACTGGCCCTTTAAATCTGAGAGACCCGACACGCGCGCCCTAGAGAGCGGGACCGCGCGCGCGCCAGGGCTGCTACACAGAGGACGGGGCAAGTAATCAGAACGGGATGCGACCCGCGGGCGTGCACGTCCCGCCGCGTGGATCGCATCCCCGCCGGGGGAATCAGAGCAGCGCTCCCGGTCAGCGAGTCTGCAGGAAAGAGATGAACGCTGCGAGTGCTCCAGAGGAGGAGAGGGACCCGGAGCGCTTGGCGTTACAGTCAGGTCCCCACTGATCATAGGGTGTTGGCATAACCTTAGGATAAAATAGGAATAACTTATCAATTCATGTAAAAATAATGAAAATCAAATGCAAAAAAGGATGTATTAATAAAAATAATCTCTGTGTGAAATCAGCAGAGTTATGTGCTAAAGCCTTACAGCTAAACAAGGCACAAAAGGCAGTGCACATGTCCACACGGATGTGGGGTTTTACATACTTTAAGGTTTTACATTTACCTCCTATTGTGCATACTATTACTGCCAGTATTAAACTCCTTCAGGTAAAGGAGAAATTCCGCACATTGCTCCCAGTAATACTGTACAGTAATCCCATTATTATGTTCTTTCTTACTCCATCAGTTTTGACATAAATGTAGGCTGATTTCTGACTTCTGAATGCAAACAGCTGCAGGGATAACAGTCATCATATCTTTTGGTCCAGATGTCTTTACATCTTAGGCTGCATTTACATTACAGTTGCAGCGTACGGCTGCCGGATCCGGCTGGGGGAGGTGAAAACGGGTGCTCCCGTACCTCAGCCAGACCGGTGCCGAAATCCATTTACTTTAATTAGCCGACCGGAGTCAAACAGAGACTCTGGTCGGCTCATTTTTGCCCCATATCCGGTTTTGTGACCGGACCTAAAACCACAACATACCACGGTTTTAGGTCCGGTCAGAAAACCGGATATGGGGCAAAAGTGTGCCGACCGGAGTCACTCCGGTCGGCTCATTGAAATGCATTAGATACAGGCCGGGTCCGGCTGGGATACGGGACCGCCAGTTTTTTGCTCCCCCAACCCGATCAGGCAGCCGTACACTGAAATCATGGTGTGTATGCAGCCTTATTTGGTTCGGTTGTTTTCATGGGTCTTGTTTTAAAGGTCCACAGACTAAAGTCTGTTAAAGTGTATATGTTGTTTAAAAAGATTTTCAAAAACCTGCCTGGTTATGTTATATCAGTTATATAGTTCTTTCTTGAGCATAATATACAGCTATTTCTTATTCTCTGCATTTCAGAAGGCGGCACCAGAACTGGGCTGTTTGCCAGAAGTGCATACACAGGGATTTCCTTTTCCTTACTTGTCTGGCCAATCAATGGACAGCACCTACTCCTCTCTGCTCTGCCATAAAAGTGCATTGGACTAAACAGGCTTGCACTGTGCTGGGGGGATAATTTACAGTTCATTTCTATCATTTGCATGTAGAGGTGAAGAAAGGGTTGCTAATTCACTGGGTTTGCTAAGTACTAGGTGAGCAGAAAAGAAAGAAACAGAACCAGCACAACAAGGAAGGGGTTACTCTAAGAAATCAACTGCTGCTGAGGATTATAATGTTGACAAGTCTGCAGACTAAGGGGAGGAGAGAGGGGAGTTACATTAAGGAGGTAGCAGTGTGTACAAACAGATACAATATTAACACTACTTACACACGGCGGCCCAGAAAGCTATAGGCAGTCAAAGGTGAGAAGAAAGCCTTTATATACCTTCAAAGCACAGTAGGATTCTCTAGAAGATGGAGAGAGGCTCATAAATTGCAGCTCATAAACCCAGGCTTCCCCCCCCCCCCCCCTCTCCTGCACATAGCAGTAGCTATGAGGTATCATGGGAGGTCCAACTGCTCAAACTACAGACATCGCCACATTGTATTGATTATGTTTTATGATTTGTATGAATAGTTTCTTGGCTCATAGGTAGGGACCTGAGCAGGTTTTTGGGCAATAGTTGTCCATCCATTTTGGTAATGTGATTGTTCTTGGTAATCACGACCCTTTCCAGTTAACTTACCAACAATGTAGAGCAATCGAATAGTAGGGGTTTGGCTGTTTACATGGATTAGGATTGCACAAGTACATCAAAAAGTTGCTGTATATGCAACCAAGATTTTCATCCTGTGGTAGCAGTACTCCAGGGGGTACACACCTTGAGGGAGATTTATGTAACCACAAATAGTGTAGATTTAATATTGGATTCTTGAGAAAGGAAAGCTGCACTGCAGTCAGTTGTGATGGGCAACAAAGACAGTTTTTTGTCAGACAGTTTTGATAAATGTGGCGCCCATGTTTCTAGTGGCGTCCCCACACTGGCCCCCACACTGGCCCCCACACTGTCCTTGTAGGCAACATTCAGACATACTGCACAATGCACACCAAAAGTCTAATGCATATGAATGAATGTTTGAAATCTGTGTATTTTAGTGTCAGAGCATAAAGCTTGTTAAAGGGGTATTCCGGGTTTATACATCTTATCCTCTATCCAAAAGGATAGAGGATAAGATGTATGATCGCAGGGGCCGATTGTGGAGGTCCCCAGTGGCCAGACCCTTGGGATCATACATTTTATACCCTATCCAAAGGGGATAAGATGTATAAACCTGGAATACCCCTTTAATACTTGCATTCACCATGCTACATGTTGCAGTGATGCAAGGTCCTGTAGTGCTGTCCCATTCCCTTCAGAAGGTGAGCTTTGCAGTACCTCGTGCTACAGATATGGGGGAGATTTATCAAAACCTATCCAGAGGAGAAGTTGCCCATAGCAACCAATCAGATCACTTCTTTCATTTTGCAGAGGCCTTGTTAAAAATGAAAGAAGCGAGCTGATTGGTTGCAATGGGCAACTTCTCCTCTGCACAAGTGTTGATGAATCTCCCCTATGATGTTTACAAGTACAAAAAACCTTTCAGCCAATGTAAATGCTGAGGAGGCTGCAGTTCACACTTCATCTTTTATTAACAGCCTGTATAATAGGCCATCATATTTTTAGGGCTGAATAACCCCTTTAAAAAGGAATATATTGCCTATTTTTTTTTAATTTTTTTTTATTTTTTTTTGCTGATAAGAGTCAGATACTGAAACGTAAATTTTTTTTCCAAATTTTTTTTTTATTGTGATTTTATATTTCTTTTTTTACTTTTTTTTACATTATTATGGGGCAGCTATCTTGCCAGAGCAATTTTTAACACCACTTAGATTCCTAACAACTAGTTTATGGACATAGGCAATAATGGACAGTAGCTGTCTCACTCACATGAATAGAAAACATTAGTGGACGTGCTTGATGATCTTAGAAAAGGTCATTCCACAAGGAGGGGGAGGCTGAGCTCTGAGCTTTATCTATTGTCTTATTTATGTCTCCTGTTACTGTAATGCTGTACTGATCACTTTCCAGCAGCCTCCTCCTTATCATCACAAACAGAACAGAAAGCCCTAGCTTAGTTTTAGGCCTAGTGGTCAGAATGGAAACTGCAAGATTTTAGGATAATTTGAAAATGTAGATAGAAAAATAAAAAGTTTGAAACACTGTTGAAAATGGTTAATTTTTTAATAAATTGCACGCAAATTCCTCTTTGTTTATGCCAAGCCTTTTTTTAAAAGGGACTTGGCCTCTGTAAAATGACAGGACTTAAAGGGGTATTCCAGGAAAACTTTTTTTTTATATATATCTATATATATCTATATCTCAACTGGCTCCAGAAAGTTAAACAGATTTGTAAATTACTTCTATTAAAAAATCTTAATCCTTTCAGTACTTATGAGCTTCTGAATTTAAGGTTGTTCTTTTCTGTCTAAGTCCTCTCTGATGACACCTGTCTTGGGAACCGCCCAGTTTAGAAGAGGTTTGCTATGGGGCGTTTCTCGAGACAGACGTCAGAGAACTTAGACAGAAAAGAACAACCTTAACTTCAGAAGCTCATAAGTACTGAAAGGATTAAGATTTTTTAATAGAAGTAATTTACAAATCTGTTTAACTTTCTGGAGCCAGTTGAATTATTTAAAAAAAAATATTTCCCTGGATAACCCCTTTAAAATGCACCAAAGGGATGATAAAATGTTCCAAAATATATTTTTTACATTAACTAGGCCAACTAATAGGAGGTGCAGACGCGACTGTTTAAAAATGCGCCGTTTTCAAACAGCCTAAGTCACTGATAGTCTAGTCTACGTTTACACTTTCTTAGAATATATCAGATAGTTTTTGATTATCTTCCCCATTGTCTCTGAATGTAAACAAGCAGCATCTCCATTCACTGACTGCAAGTATATGAGAGAATGAATTAAAGTGTTTTTATAAAGAATTAGCTTCTCCTATTGTGAAGCTCCCAGTGTCTTGTATTCTGTCACCTTATCTTTTCTATGTGACGGAGTAGGATACAGTGACAAGGACTGGTAGGTATTCACTTCAATGTGACAAAGGTGTTGATGGTATATAATAGGTCAGAATGGTTGTGGGTGCTGATAACACCGTGACTAAGCATGTCTTGTGTATTGTGCTGTGGTAGTAAAAGGAATAATATAGCACACTAGAGAGCTGATTGTTGCTAACGCATATGAATACATTGTATAACCACATTGTGTAACCAACTTTACCTTGTGTAACCATGTTCCTAGCTCACTTAAAGGGGAACTCCAATGGAAAAAAAAAAAAAGTTTTCAAATCAACTACAGTAGTCCCTCAAGTTACAATATTAATTGGTTCCAGGACAGCCATTGTATGTTGAGACTAGAGATGAGCGAACTTACAGTAAATTCGATTCGTCACAAACTTCTCGGCTCGGCAGTTGATGACTTTTCCTGCATAAATGAGTTCAGCTTTCAGGTGCTCCGGTGGGCTGGAAAAGGTGGATATGGTCAGAGGAGACTCTTTCCTAGGACTGTATCCACCTTTTCCAGCCCACCGGAGCACCTGAAAGCTGAACTAATTTACGCAGGATAAGCCATCAACTGCCGAGCCGAGGAGTTCGTGACGAATCAAATTTACTGTAAGTTCGCTCATCTCTAGATGAGACCACAACTGTATGGAAACCTGGTAATTGGTTCTGAAGGCACCAAAATGTCATCCAAAAATAGGAAAAAGTGAGGATTAAAGAAAAATAAGTAGATAACTAATATAGATAAAGAAAATCCTTACACAAAAAAAAAAAAGAAAGATCAGCTGGGAGCTGTAAATCACTGTCTATGTCAGTGTTTCCCAAGCAGGGAGCCTCCAGCTGTTGCAAAACTACAACTCCCAGCATGCCCAGACAGCCTTTGGCTGTCCAGGCATGCTGGGAGTTGTAGTTTTGCAACCGCTGGGGGCACCCTGCTTGGGAAACACTGGTCTATGTAGAGGACAGGAGCTTCTTCAGGGTCCTGTACAGTACAGTGTCCCAAAAAAGTAACATGGAGCCGCCCTCACCTGGTGTCCAAAGGAGCAGGTAACCCTAGTACAGGTAAATGGTACAGAACATGTAATACCTCTCTGTACTGTAGGGGGCGCTACCAGACACCAGTCAGTGCATGCACTTCAGTAATACAGGGGTTTTTACCAGTGAAGGCCCATTCTGATTGGTCGGTTCTTCCAGCCATTGACACATTTCACAGATCTGGACTGTCCATAGCATTGTATGTTGAGTCTGGTTTCAAGTTACAATGGTCCAGAAAAGACCATTGTATGTTGAAACTATTGTATGTTGAGGGATCACTGCATTGCAAGAAAATTAAACAGATTTGTAAATCACTTTCTATTTAAAAACTTAACCCTTCTATTACTTATCAGCTGCTGTATACTACAGAGAAATTTGTGACGTTCTTTTCTGTTTGACCACAGTGCTCTCTACTGACACCTCTGTCCGTGTCAGGAACTGTCCAGAGCAGGAGAGGTTTTCTGTGGGGATATGATTCTAATCTGGACAGTTCCTGACACGGTCAGGGGTGTCAGCAGAGAGCACTGTTGTCGGACAGAAAAGAAATTCACAAATTTCTCTGTTTTATACAGCAGCTAAAAGTACTGGAAGGATTAAGATTTAATAGAAGTAAATTACAAATCTGTTTAGCTTTCAGGCACCAGTTGATTTGAAAACATTTGTTTTCTACCGGAGTTCCTCTTTAACTATTTACTGTCTTAGCTGATAGACTGGTTCTATTATTGTACACTATACACTCCCTACCCCACAATGATCTTGTCATGAAGCCATAAAGCTTAGTCTTATCTTATTATTGTGCATCTTGCGTTCTGTCTTTATTAGTGGATTCTCTCTCTCTATATCTGTATCTATATCTATATCTATATCTATATCTATATATATATATATATATATATAAAAAACTCAGTGGGGGAGATTTATCAAAACCTGTGCAGAGGAAAACTTTCCCAGTTGCCCATGGCAACCAATCAGATTGCTTCTTTCATTTTGCAGAGGCCTTGTTAAAAAGGAAAGAAACGATCTGATTGGTTGCCATGGGCAACTGGGCAAGTTTTCCTCTGCACAGGTTTTGATAAATCTCCCCCAGTGTGTGTATGTATGTATGCATGCATGCATGTTCCACAAAAACGTCCAAACAGCTAAAAGATATTAACATGAAACTTGGCACACATGTTAGGCTGGGTTCACGCTACGTTTTCTCCCATACGGGAGCGCATACAGCAGGGGGGAGCTAAAAGCTTGCGCTCCCGTATGTCACCGTATGCGCTCCCGTATGTAATTCATTTCAATGAGCCGACCGGAGTGAAACGTTCGGTCCGGTCGGCTCATTTTTGCGCCGTATGCGCTTTTACAACCGGACCTAAAACTGGTCAACCACGGTTTCAGGTCCGGTTGTAAAAGCGCATACGGCGCAAAAATGAGCCGACCGAACGTTTCACTCCGGCCGGCTCATTGAAATGAATGACATACGGGAGCGCATACGGTGACATACGGGAGCGCAAGCTTTTAGCTCCCCCCTGCCGTATGCGCTCCCGTATGGGAGAAAACGTAGTGTGAACCCAGCCTTACTTATATGTCAACAACAAAGATAGGATAGGTCATTTAACCCTTACTCACCCCCATTTGCCAGGGGCGGGGTTTATGTTTAAAGTCCTATACAAGTCTATGGGAAATATATGTTGCTGCATAACTTCCAAACGGCTGGAGATATTTCGATAATACTTGGTCACATGTTACTTATATGTCCACTTAAAATATAGGATAGTTAATTTAACCCTTAACTACCCCCATTTGTGACGGTCGGGGTTTTAGTTTAAACTCCCATGCAAATCAATGGGAAATGTATGTTCCCACATAACTTCCGTACGGCTGGAGATATCTCAATACCTGGTACACATATTACGGTAGGGATAAGAGGACGGGATAGGAGGACGGGATGGTCGGGATAGGAGGTCGAGATAGTAGGTCGAGTTAGGAGGTCGGGATAGGAGGTTGACATAGGAGGTCGGGATAGGAGGACTGGATATGGGGATGGGATTTGAAGTCAAAAGCTTCCTCCTTTGTTGATTTTCCTCCCCAACAAGGATGAGGAAGGAAAAACCGGGCAACGCCGGGTACTCAGCTAGTGTAAGATATAATAGACTTCTTATAGATTATTAAAGTCCACCCCTTGGTGTTCAGACTTTAACCCCGAATTAACCACACCCCATTTTCAACAATGTGAAGTGAAGTAATACTGTTAGACAGACAGATATATAAATAATATAAGACAGACAGAAGAAAAGTTTAGACTAGAACCCTGGGGTAATATTCAGATATATACACTGTGAGACAGGCGGTGCTGTAAAATGGCCACCTACCTTGTATAGTGGTTCACATAACAATTGTAAACATACTTTAAGGCTCTGTTCAGACTGTATTTGCAATTTATGTCAGGAAATACTCCTGATTTCCACCTTTGATGGCAGTCCCCAGTGCATACTTTGTATAGTATAGGCATACAGTGGCGTATGCCTCACATAGGCCACCAGTATAGGGGAAAAAAACGATATCCTGTGGTATAACTTTTTGTAGGAAGCCTTAATATAGGAGGGCTCATCAGACTACACTTTCCCTGTATATGTGAAAAAAAAAAAAAAAGGGTATACCACCATATAGCAAATAGTAATGAGCGGCATATGCCATATTCGAATTTGCGATATTTTGCAAATATATGGATGAATATCCGTCCTATATTCACAAAATTTGCATATTCAATATATTCACAGTTATTTTCACTTGGTGTAAATGCGTAAACTATCTACCTATCTATATTATCTATCTCCTAATATTCTTGGTCTATACAGAAGTGATAATGGGTCTATGAAATTTTTCATTTTGAATATTGTCATGTCATATTCCCGAATATCATCACTAGCTATCTACCTAATTATAGTGACTATATTCGCGATTATGAGGATATTCACGAATATTCGCATATTCTCATATTCGCTCTCCAGTCTAAGGGCACGTTCACATGAGCGGATCCACTGCGTATTTTACTCTGCAGCTCCGCCGCTGAAGGACCCCTACAGGGGGCCTTTAGATGTGCCTGCTCGGAGTGGCAGTATGCCGCTACAAGCAGACACTGCTGCGATGTGAGAGTTGCCGCGCAAGCGCGGTGTACTCACACATCGCGCCCGCTCCCTGAGCAAGGCCAAGAGCAGCTGCGATGTGCGGGTATACTACGCAAGCGCGCGGCGACTCGCTCATCGCAGTGTGTCTGCTCGTAGATTGCCGCTCCAAACAGGCACCTGTAAAGGCAATATACAGAAGTCCTTCAGTGGCGGATCCGCAGTGTAATACGCGCTGAGGATCCACTCGTGTGAACGTACCTTTATACAGTAAATAGTATAGGAGCCTTCTTTAGACCTCAAGCTGGAAGCAGGGTGGGATAAGATCACTGTGATGTGTTCTGTGGGGGGGAAAAATTAAGAATATTCGTAATTGCGAATATATAGCGCTGTATTCGCGAAATCCGCGATAAATATTAGCATATTCGTGCTCAACCCTAACAGCAAATAGCTGATGTTGTAAAGCAACACTTTATTCGCCATTCATTCGGTTTGTGTGTCACTCCTGAAGATTAGAGTAGTACTGTACTCTCCAATCATAAAGTAATTCTCTATTTACAGGATAGGGAATAACGTTGCCTCTGTTTTCTCATGATTGGTGGGGGTCCCATCAGTCAGGCTCCCACTAATCACGACAGAGGATAACTGTTAGGGATTCCCCTTTAATGGGGAAAATCTTTACTGTGAACTTAGTGTTAGTGATCTACTCTTTTCTATGATATTTAGGCTGTATTCATGGATTTTTACTACATTGAACATATCGAGAAGCAGCACTTGTACCAGAGCAGGATTTTCTATGGCCATAGCTTTATTTCGAGTGCTTCTCACTTGATGTGTGCCGGCTGCCTTCAACCTGTCATAGTAAATGAGCAATAAAATCTATTTCCGATTGTGGCAACAACCCTTCCTCTTTTGTAAGGGAAGAAGTGAATGCACCTAAATATAAATAATGGCTACAGAATAGAGAGGGCAGTATATAAGTATGACTGGATCCCCCATGCAATCTCTAATTTAGTGTTTTCCGAACAGTGTGTCTCCAGCTGTTGCAAATTCACAATTCTCAGCATGCCCGGACAGCCTTTGGCTGTCCGGGCATGCTGAGAGTTGTGAATTTGCAACAGCAGGAGGCACACTGTTTTGGATGTGCACTCTGCACAATACAATACAGAAAAGCACTGGCAAAGCAGAGCAGTATTCATTCACCTGTACATGGCCGGCCACGCAGGGACCACTGGTGGCTGTTGCGGTTAAAAATGGAATTTAGAAAAAGCTAGCATAGATTTAAAGGGGTACTCCCCTGAAAAAAAAAAAAATTTTTATCAACTGGTGCCAGAAAGTTAAACAGATTTGTAAATAACTTCTATTAAAAAAAATCTTAATCCTTCCTGTACTGATCAGCTGTTGCATGCTCCACAGGAAGTTTTTTTTTTTCCTTTGTCTGACCACAGTATTTTAGGAGCTGTCCGGAGCAGGATAAGTTTGCTATGGGGCTTTGCTCCTGCTCTGGACAGTTCCTAAAATGGACAGAGATGTCAGCAGAGAGCACTGTGGTCAGACAGAAAGTCATTGTCAAATCTGTTTAACATTCTGGCACCAGTTGATTTAAAAACAATTTTTCCAGCGGAGTACCTCTAAGTGTGAAAAAGAGCAAGAAGAGTGTTTCATTGATTTTATTATATTTGACCAATTGTTTAACCTCCGGTTTACTGATAGAGACTTAAATGTGTTTTGTGTTCAGGCTCCATCCATGTACTAGTGAAAGGAAACTTATTCTACATACCTATACAAAGATCTTACCCTAGTACAGTGGTCTGAGTTGTGCCATAACCGCGTAATGAGGGCACGCCTATAGAGGGAAAAAAGCAACCATGCTAGGATGAATACAATTCTTGAAATAACGTGTCTTACACCCAGCATCAATCTTCACATACCTGAAGTAGACTATTCCTTGTGTGCTGAAAGAGTAGCCTCGACCAACTAGTGACCACTAGAGGTGGTAACCATACCTTAGATACTGTGGTAGTAACGACCATTTCAAATGGACATTGAAGGGCTAACTTCGTGGCAGGTCTGACAAGCACCAATCCCCTGCTATTTAAGAGGCAAAAGTAAACTGACAGGTAAATGACAAGAAATACCTATCTACATGATAGACCGTGACAATCATGTCGCCTGACAAGGTTCCCGAAGCCACCTTACCTGATTGAAACTGCACCGACAGACGAACCTAACTAGCCAATGTACTGACCCAACTGGACTTGGGAGTGATGACGTGTTGCAGATGAGAGGTCCCTGCGTGAGCAATGTACCTTACCTGCAGACGTGACCAGATGAACCATAGTGTCACAAAGACCTGTCAGGTCTACAGGCACAGTCGTGCCTGTACCCGTCACAGGTTCCCGTGAGACCATTGAGCCTGTAGACATGATAGGTCTTAAAGAAATCATCATGCCTGTAACCGTGACAGGTCTTTGTAAACCATTTTTTCATTTTTTTTAACTTCTAATACGTAAGTGTGAAATGCTATAGTGAGATTGTATGAGATCTGAAAACGTGTCAGATTACCTCCGCACCACGTCAAAAATCAGTTGTTCTGAAATGAGTCAGCAGCAACCACGATTCGATCCCCGATCCTGAAAAAGCGTCATGAAATTGGGTATTAAATAGACAATATATCTGCAACTAAATACCGGTCATCCTTAAAAGGGAACGTGCAACTATGCCGGATAGTTGAATCCGTGTACTATAACAAAATGATAACGTAATCGAGAAATACAACAGACGAGGTTGTATCTGACCTGAAAACGTGTCAGGTCATAATATAATAAATCATAAAATTGCTCTGAAATGAGTCAGTAGCAACCGACATTACCCCTCAACCTGAAGGGAGTCAGACAACTGGGTAATCATCACGAGTATACCTGACAAGGTATATTGGCGTATTGTTCTGAAAGCGTGTCAGTAACAACAATGACCAATTGTATCCAATACCCTAACCAAATAACCTACGTCCACTGTATGCACCGCATGAAATATGTTAAGCGTATATACGGCATAACCTGTTAACAGTATACCCAAATACAACTCGCTACTCGATATGTTACTGCTCTGAAGACATGTCCGTAACAATAACCCATGTGGCGCATCCCCCCTGCAGACTTGGCAGGCTAACAAATATACTCTCGATATAGCTGCTATGAACGCAAGCACGATATGTAGACTGTAATCACGAATTATAAAAATATTTACAGGAAGAGATGCAACTGCTAATCGACACTGGGAACATACGCACATAGTAATACTATACGCATACAACTATGGTTGCATGCAACAATGCTACATACTGGTGCATATCTCATACCCAAGCTGGGAGCGTAAGTACCGAGAGAATGTAAAGGACATAATGAATTATGGCCTGACACTATTATAAGTACAGCTTTAATGGAAATATTAAAGACAACGTGCAACTATGCCGGATAGTTGAATACGTCTACTATAACTAAGTGACAAGGTCATTACGAACACAACAACGACGTTGTATCTGAACCAGTCATCACTATGTAACAACGACGAAATTGCTCTGAAAACGAGTCAGTAGTAACCGACATTAACCCCTTAATCTGAAGAGGAGTCAGATAAGTGGGTAACGACATAAGTATTGCTCACAATAAGCCTGTATGAAGCTAGCGTGTTGCTCCGAAGGCATGTCAGTAATAACAATGACCCAATTGTGTCAAATACCCTACCAATGAAACCTATGTCCACTGTATACACAGCATGAAACATGCTAACTGTAAGTACAGAATAACCTGCTAACAGCATGCACAACCCCACTGGCTACTTGAGATGTTATTGCTCTGGTGCTATACCCGTAACAATAATCTATGTGGTGCTACCCCCTTGCAGTAGTGGCAGGTTTTAAGAATATGTGGTCGATATGCTGCTATAAACTTCATCACGATATGAATACTGTAAACGTGTATATATATATATATATATATATATATATATATATATATATATATATGTGTGTGTACGCAAGAGCCGCAACTGCTAGTCAAGACTTGGAACGTATGCACATAATAATCCTACCCATGTAGAAACTACGGTCGAGTGCATCAACACTATGTACTGGTGCATGTGTCATACGCAAGCTGGGAGCGTAAGAACCGTGACAATGTAAAGAACGTATGAATTTATGGTCCGTCACCATTATAGGTACAACTTTAACGACATATTAAAAGATAACGTGCAACTATGCCGGATAATTGAAAATGTCTACTGTGACTAAGAGATAACGTAATCAAGCATACAACAACCGAGGTTGTATCTAACCTAAAACATGTCAGGTCATCACCATATGACAACGACAAAATTACTCTGAAAAATGAGTCAGTAGCAACCGACATTGACCCCTTAACCTGAAGAGGAGTCAGGCAACTGGGTAACATCATGAGTATTCCTGACAACAAAACCTGTGTGGAGCTAGCGTGTTGCTCTGAAGGAGTGTCAGTAATAATGACCAAATTGTGACAAATACCCAAACCAACATGCAACCTCCGTCCAATGTATTTATTTATTTTTTTCCTTCTTTTTAACGCCTGCCAGTGAACCTAGGAGCGTATGTATGATATGAATGCGATAAACGTATGCACGAATGAATGCTATCAGCAGACAAATAGTATAAAACTATGAGCATATGTACGGCATGAATTAAATGAGCATATGACCAACATAATTGCTACAAGCAATATAATAGCACAACACTGAGCATATGTACTGCATGACGCAACGCTCGTATGAACTGTGTGACTATTATGACGTATAACAGTATGAGCTATCAGCGTATGTACGGTTTAACTGCAAAGCGCATATGAACAACAAAACGTACCAGCAATTAAGCAGCTCACTATGAGCTTATGTACTGTATGAATGTAAAGAACGTAAAACAGCATTGAACCATAAGCATATCGACAGATTAAAGCCATGAGCGTAACCAGACTACCTACATAACCACGTGAAATTGGTTGCTCTGACAATGAGACAGTAACAACCGCAGTCAATAATATAAGTATATAATATAAGTATATAAGAGCAGTATAATGCTATGAGTATACTTACGGTATCAACACTAAGAGCGTATGTGCAATATAACGCTAAGTGAATGTGCAGTATGACTACTACGAGTATACGTACAGTATAACGCCTACCGTGTTTCCCCAAAAATAAACCCTTCCCCGAAAGTAAGCCCTAGCAGGATTATGGGGTAGGGCTGCAATATAAGCCCTACCCCGAAAATAAGACCTAGTTCAGGGGTAATTTGCTGGCGGACCCCGGCCGCCAGTAATGCCCGCAGACCCCTCATGGCCACCACAGTAATGCCCGCAGACTCCACAGTAATGCCCGCAGATCTGACACCGCGCCCGGCCACCACAGTGCGGTACTGCCCGCAGATTCCACATCCCCCCGGCCACCCCAGTAATGCCCGCCGACCCCACAGCCCCCCCTCGGCCAGCCCCCTGCCTCCTTTGGCTGGTCCCGCGGCACCCGCAGCAAGTTAGCTTACCATAATTCAGCCGGGGCAGGGACGCTGACGTTCTAAAACGTCGGAGCGTATGCACGGCCGACATCACGGACGTGTCCCTGCCCCCGGCTGCTAAGCAACAGGAGAAGATCTCGCAGGAGGGTACCGTACGGTAAGAAAGTGAGATGAGTCCCGGTACCCAAGTTTATTATGGCAGAGGGGTGGGGGGCACTGTAGGGCAGCATTTCCCAACCAGTGTGCCTCCAGCTGTTGCAAAACTACAACTCCCAGCATGCCCGGACAGCCAAAGGCTTTCCGGGCATGCTGGGAGTTGTAGTTTTGCAACAGCTGGAGGTCATTGGTTGGGAAACACTGCTGTAGGGTACGGTAGGAGTGTGGAGGACGACAGGGGAAGGGGAGGATGGGGGGGCTGAAGGAGTATGGGGGGCTGCAGGAGTGTGGAGGATACCCCCTATCCTCCACACTCCTGCAGCCCCCCATCCTCTACACTTCTGCAGCCCCCCATCCTCTACACTTCTGCAGCCCCCCATCCTCCACACTCCTGCAGCCCCCCATCCTCCACACTCCTGCAGCCCCCCCATCCTCCACACTCCTGCAGCCCCCCATACCGTAAATAAATAAGCCCTACCCTGAAAAGAAGCCCTAGTGTGTTTTTTGTGACTAAAATTAATATAAGACCCGGTCTTATTTTCGGAGAAACATGGTATTAGCATGTGCAGCCTAAGTGCTACGAATGAATGCAGTATAATTCTATGAGGTATAAATACTATACGCAGTATAATGCTGTATACCTGCTACGAGCGCATGCCACAACCGCATGAAACAGCATGACACTACGTGTGTGTGAACCCTGAGTGTACGAAGGCCATGCGCTTGTCACCAATTTAAGAAACGTGAGTGTATGACAAATAAAACCATGTGAACCAGTAATAAAGTATGAAGCGTTTGGCTGTCATGAATGTAACATCGTATGAAATGCACCTAAGACCACGTACATGCCAAGAACATGTGAACAGCATGAAAGTCAATGGTTTGTGGACCATATAAAAACACTAAGCGTGTGGGAGAACAACCACCATGAGGTGAGAAGAATAAACGAGTTTTCCAACTATGAATGCTATGAATGTATCGTCCATAAGTATATGTACCATATAAATGCTATGGCATATAAAACTGTATAACTACTATGAGCGTATGAGTAGTGTGCCATAAGATTATGAATTAAACCATGAGCGTACGGACGATAAGCACGTCATGGAGTTTACAAAACATGAATATGCTCTACCCGTGTGCACATTATAAAAGTAATGCGTGTATGACCAGTATAAGCCAAAACGTATGAATTGTATGGATACCATGATCGTACAATAATAAGTGTTAACAATCCGCACACTATAAGCGTATGCACTGCATGAAAGCAATGAGCATATGAACAGTATCAACTGTAAGCGTGTAGACAGCAATGAGAGTGTGAAACAGTATAATATTATGAGCATATATACAGTATAAGCTACCTATGTATAGGTAAATGCTACATATGACGTTTAGCGATGCTACAAGCGTGTGAACCTAAACTGTTAAGGGGTTATGTATGGTAACCGCTACGAGCGAGTAAACATCGAGACCACTAAAACCCCTGCCAGTGGAGACTACGAGCGTGTGAATGATATGTCATGAATGTATGAACAATACTAAACAGCACAAAGCTATGGCCATAAAGTGATGAGTGTGTGAACAATACTACAGGCAAACAACCAGCACAAGCTATAACCTTATGTACTGCATTTAATACCATGAGTGTATGAACTGTATACCTGTTATACGTGTATAACAGGAAAACTAAGAGCATATGTACCGCCTGACTGCAATGAGCTTATAAGCGGCACAAATGCTGTAAGTATGAACAGAATAAATTATGAGTGTACGTACACCATGAATGCAATGAGCATGCATGCAAACAAACAACCCCCCCAAAAAATTTATTTATTTTTTAAATTTTTTATAAAAAATTTTTTTTAATTATATATTTTTTTTGCTGTAGTATAGTTACTGTAAACGAGCGTACAGTGTATGATACTAAAGAACGTGCGTGAGTGAGTACGTGCATTTTATTTTACTGGGAACGTGCGTGCCTTACAAGTGCTATGGGCGTGTATGGTTGCTATGGATTCTGCTCTGAGCTTATGTACCGAACTGCTACGAGCGTGTGAACCAAATAATATAACTGGTATGTGGAATGCTACGGTGCATGCATGACTAGTAAGAGTGAAAGCACAACCCACGAGTGCATGAGCTGTACAGAGACTAAGGTACGTGCCATAGCAACCGCTGGTAGAGTGGAAAGCTGAGAGTGCATCGTGGAGCGGAAAGCCCAGATCGTGGGCGTAACTCCTGGTGACTGCAGCGCTTGTGAACACCTTGATATGTCTGTCTATGTGCAGTGGGCAGGTTACTGTTATTTGCAGAGCAGGGTGAGTTTGCGTAATGCATGTGTACTGGAGGCGGGCAGCCAGGACTCCCGCCATGAGGCAGCTGCCGGGCTGCGCGAGGTGCCAAGCCCGCACCACCTCCAGTAATAACTTACCTGCCTGCTGCTCCCAGACCCCGACACCGCTGCGGGCAGAGCCAACCGGCAGCTGATGCATGCCGCACGTATATTACCTTTCAGTCCATGGCAACACAGCATCCCACCATGAGGCAGCCAGCTGTGCTTTCAGGCTACTGAATACGCACCACCCAGATAGGCTCACGAATAGCGAGGCTCCGGCACACCGAGCGGATACCCAACGATTTAGGCGGAGAATTCAAACCAGACACTGCCACTGACCCTGGACTTCCACTAACGTCACGTGCTCTGCCCCTGTAGGAGAGGGGGGAGTTATATACACACACGTCCCCCACCTGTTCCCAATAAGCCCCACCTGGAAATGCAGGAGGAGATAATTACTTCCTCCCTCACACAAATACAGCCCTGCGGGCTTTATACATATTGGATTTAGTCTTTAATCAATGGCACACTGTACAGGACAAAAGGGACAACAGTGACATCTTTAGGCTGCATGGAGGAACTACACAACCCCGTACAAACGCTGATACATTTTAAGAAAACATTGTTGGAGATATGTTAATTCTGGCATTTTATATGAAAATCTTAAACAGGGGTCCAGTAAAATAAAATGCAAAACATTTCTTGAGAGGTGCGTCTCTGCAGGATCATGCACCACAAATTAAAATCTGTATCAATTGTCAGCTGGTGGAGATTTCTGCTATAACTTACCACAGTTTCTGGCATAAATGGTATAAAATGAGACATTTGTCAAAAAGGAAAGGGGTACTCCAGTGAAAAACTTTTTTTTTTATTTTTATTTTTTTTAAATCAACTGCTGCCAGAAAGTTAAATAGATTTGTAAATTACTTCTATTAAAAAATCTTAATCCTTCCTGTACTTATTAGCTGCTGAATACTACAGTGGAAATTCTTTTCCGTTTGAAACACAGAGCTGTCTGCTGACATCACGAGCACAGTGCCATTTTAGAAACTGTCCAGAGTAAAAGGAAATCCCCATAGCAAACATATGCTGTTCTGGACAGTTCCTAAAATGGACAGAGATGTCAGCAGAGAGCACTGTGGTCATGATGTCAGCAGACACTTCTGTGTTTCAAAGAGAAAATCATTTCCGCTGTAGTATTCTGCAGCTAATAAGTACAGGAAGGATTAAGATTTTTTTATAGAAGTAATTTACAAATCTGTTTAACTTTCTGGCACCAGTTGATTTAAAAAAAAAAAAAAAAAAAAAGTTTTTCACCGGAGTATCCCTTTAACTTATCCCCCATTCACAGGATAAGTAGTTGGGACACCCCGCGGTCTCCGAGACAGCACCCTAAGTGAAGAGTGCGTAGTGCAGGTGGCACACACTCTTGGGCATCATCAGTGCTCCCATAGAAATGAATATAGCGTGTGCTGTCTACCTGAAGACGACAGGTGCTCCTCACTGAGGGTCCCGGAGATCGTGGGGGGTACCAGCGGTCGGACCCCACAATCAGCTACTTATGCCCTATCCTGTGGGATGTTGCTGAAGTTCTCCTTTAAATCTGTCAGGCAATGGGAGGCCATCCTACTTAGCCCCACCCATCTTTATTGCCACTTTTTCAAAATTTCAGATTTTAGCTCAAATAGGCTGTGCACTACAATGTGTGACACAAATAGTTGGAATAGCTTAAATGGAACCTGTTCGTTGTTTCCTCCAGCTCAAACCCAGTGGGGCAAGGATTAGCCCATGGGAACGGCCTCCTTAACTTTATTGCTCTTTGCCCGGATATCTTCAAATACAGTGGTCCCTCAAGTTACAATATTAATTGGTTCTAGGACGACCATTGTATGTTGAGACCATAACTCTATGGAAACCTGGTAATTGGTTATGAAGCCCCAAAATGTCATCCAAAAATAGGAAAATGTGAGGAATAAAGAAGAATAAGTAGATAACTAATACAGATAAAGCAAATCCTTACATATAAAAGTAAGGAAGAGCTGTTGGGAACTGTAAATCACTGTCTATGTCACTGTTTCCCAACCAGGGTGCCTCCAGCTGTTGCAAAACTAAAACTCTCAGCATGCCCGGACAGCCGTTGGCTGTCTGGACATGCTGGGAGTTGTAGTTTTGCAACAGCTTGAGGCACCCTGGTTGGGAAACAATGGTTTAAAGGGGTTATCCAGGAAAAAACTTATTTTTTTTTTTTAATATCTAGATCAACTGGCTCCAGAAAATTTAATAGATTTGTAAATTACTTCTATTAAAAAAATCTTAATCCTTTCAGTACTTATGAGCTTCTGAAGTTAAGGTTGTTCTTTTCTGTCTAAGTCCTCTCTGATGACACCTGTCTCGGGAAACGCCCAGTTTAGAAGCAAATCCCCATAGCAAACCTCTTCTAAACCTTCCCGAGACAGGTGTCATCAGAGAGCACTTATACAGAAAAGAACAACCTTAACTTCAGAAGCTCATAAGTACTGAAAGGATTAAGATTTTTTAATAGAAGTAATTTACAAATCTGTTTAACTTTCTGGAGCCAGTTGATATATATAAAAAAAAAGTTTTTACCTGGAATACCCCTTTAACCCCTTAAGGACCCAGGACGTACTAGAACGTCCTGGCACCCTGGGCTTTAAGGACCCAGGACGTACTAGTACGTCCTGGTGTTTCTCCGGTCTCTGCCGCGCCCCGGGCAGAGATCGGAAGCGGATGCCTGCTGAAATGCTTCAGCAGGCATCCAGGGCAAACGCCGAGGGGGGCCATGTAGGCCCCCCATGTCGGCGATCGCCGCAAATCGCAAGGGAAATCGCCCTTGCGATCTGCGGCGATACCGGGCTGATCGGGTCTCTGGGACCCGACCGCCCGGTAATTTCGCATGATCCCGGTTGTCACAGACAGCCAGGACCATGCTAACGTATAGGAGCGAGGTGGCAAACCTGCCACCTCCTCCTATACCCTGCGATCTGTCGGTTAACTAACCGACCAATCGCAGGGGGGGGGCGGTTACTTCCTGCCGCCCTGCCCGGCCCCTTGAAGTCCGGAGAGGACGGGAGGAAGACCGGAGGACGCGGCGGGGGACAGGGGAGTGCTGGGGACCGGCCCCGGTACTTACCTCGTCCCTGAAGACCCGGATCCCGGCGAGGAAGAAGGCGGCGGCGGCGACAAGTGAGTGGATCTTCAGCCGTGGTCGGGCCCTTTACAGCAATGCACGTCGCCGTAAAGCGACGTGCATTGCTGTAATGGGACCCTGTAAACTACAACTCCCAGCATGCCCAGACAGCCCTTGGCGTCTGGGCATGCTGGGAGTTGCAGTTTTGCAACATCTGGAGGTCCACAGTTTGGAGACCACTGTGCCCTTCCAGATGTTGCAAAACTACACATCCTCAGCATGCCCTTACTGTCCAGGCATGCTGGGAGTTGTAGTTCTGTAACATCTGGCCCTTCAGATGTTGCAGAACTACAACTCCCAGCATGCCTGGACAGTTTTGGCATACTGGGAGTTGTAGTTTTGCAACATCTGGAGGGCTGCAGCTTGGACACCACTACACAGTGGTCCCCAAACTGTTCTCCTCCAGCTGTTACGTAACCACTACTCCCAATATGCCCTTCGGCTGCCTGGGCATGCTGGGAGTTGTGGTTTTGCAACAACTGGAGGCACACTGGTTGGGAAACATTGTCTGTTTCCTAACTCAGTGTTTCCCAACCCGTGTGCCTCCAGCTGTTGCAAAACTATAACTGCCAGCATGCACTGATAGACTGTGCATGCTGGGAGTTGTAGTTTTGCACCAGCTGGAGGCCCCCCCCCCCTGTGAATGTACAGGGTACATTCACATGGGCAGGGGCTTACAGTGAGTATCAGGCTGCAAGTTTGCGATGCAGCAAATTTTGCGCGGCAGCTCAAACTCGCAGCGGGAAACTCGCTGTAATCCCCGCCCGCGTGACTGTCTCCTAAAAACACTACACTACACTATACTATCACAAAATAAAATAAAAAGTAAAAAACACTACATATACACATACCCCTACACAGCCCCCTCCCCTCCCCAATAAAAATGAAAAACGTCTGGTACGCCACTGTTTCCAAAATGGAGCCTCCAGCTGTTGCAAAACAACAACTCCCAGTATTGCCGGACAGCCGTTGACTGTCCAAGCATGCTGGGAGTTTTGCAACAGCTGGAGGCACCCTGTTTGGGAATCACTGGCGTAGAATACCCCTATGTCCACCCCTATGCAAATCCCTAATTCAGGCCTCAAATGCGCATGGCGCTCTCACTTCGGAGCCCTGTCGTATTTCAAGGAAACAGTTTAGGGTCACATATGGGGTATCGCCGTACTCGGGAGAAATTGCCTAACAAATTTTGGGGGGCTTTTTCTCTTTTCACCCCTTATGAAAAGGGGAAGTTGGGGTCTACACCAGCATGTTGGTGTAAAAAAAAAATATTTTTTACACTAACATGCTGGTGTTGCCTTATACTTTTCATTTTGACAAGAGGTAAAGGGGAAAAAAGCCCCCCAAAATTTGTAATGCAATTTCTCCCGAGTACGGAGATACCCCATATGTGGGCGCAAAGTGCTCTGGGGGCGCACAACAAGGCCCAGAAGGGAGAGTGCACCATGTACATTTGAGGTGATTTGCACAGGGGTGGCTGATTGTTACAGCGGTTTTGACAAACGCAAAAAAGAAAAAAAAACCACATGTGACCTCATTTCGGAAACTACACCCCTCACGGAATGTAATGAGGGGTGCAGTGAGAATTTACACCCCACTGGTGTCTGACAGATCTTTGGAACAGTGGGCTGTGCAAATAAAAAATTTTGTACAGCCCACTGTTCCAAAGATCTGACAGACACCAGTGGGGGGTAAATGCTCACTGTACCCCTTGTTACATTCCTCAAGGGGTCTAGTTTCCAAAATGGTTTGCCATGTGGGGGTTATTTTGCTGTCCTGGCACCATAGGGGCTTCCTAAATGCGACATGCCCCCGAGCAAAATTTGCTCTCAAAAAGCCAAATATGACTCCTTCTCTTCTGAGCATTGTAGTTCGCCCGTAATGCACTTCATGCCAACTTATGGGGTACCTCCATACTCAGAAGAGATGGGGTTACAAATTTTGGGGGGTATTTTCTGCTATTAACCCTTGCAAAAATGTGAAATTTGGGGGGAAACACACATTTTAGTGAAAATTTATTTTTATTTTTTTACATATGCAAAAGTCGTGAAACCCCTGTGGGGTATTAAGGCTCACTTAATTCCTTGTTACGTTCCTCATGGGGTCTAGTTTCCAAAATGGTATGGCATGTGTTTTTTTTTGCTGTTCTGGCACCATAGGGGCTTCCTAAATGCAACATGCCCCCCAAAAACCATTTCTGAAAAACGTACTCTCCAAAATCCCCTTGTCGCTCCTTCCCTTCTGAGCCCTCTACTGCGCCTGCCGAACACTTTACATAGACATATGAGGTATGTGCTTACTCGAGAGAAATTGGGCTACAAATAAAAGTATACATTTTCTCCTTTTACCCCTTGTAAAAATTCAAAAATTGGGTCTACAAGAAAATGCAAGTGTAAAAAATGAAGATTGTGAATTTTCTCCTTCACTTTGCTGCTATTCCTGTGAAACACCTAAAGGGTTAAAACGCTGACTGAATGTCATTTTGAATACTTTGGGGGGTGCGGTTTTTATAATGGGGTCATTTGTGGGGTATTTCTAATATGAAGACCCTTCAAATCCACTTCAAACCTGAACTGGTCCCTGAAAAATAGTGAGTTTGAAAATTTTGTGAAAAATTGGAAAATTGCTGCTGAACTTTGAAGCCCTCTGTGTCTTCCAAAAGTAAAAACACGTCAATTTTATGATGCAAACATAAAGTAGACATATTGTATATGTGAATAAAATAAAATAAATATTTGGAATATCCATTTTCCTTACAAGCAGAGAGCTTCAAAGTTAGAAAAATGCTAAATTTTCAAATTTTTCATCAAATTTTGGGATTTTTCACCAAGAAAGGATGCAAGTTACCACAAAATTTTACCACTATGTTAAAGTAGAATATGTCACGAAAAAACAATCTCGGAATCAGATTGATAAGTAAAAGCATTCCAGAGTTATTAATGTTTAAAGTGACAGTGGTCAGATGTTCAAAAAATGGCCGGGTCCTAAGGTGTAAAATGGCTGGGTCCTTAAGGGGTTAAGTAGAGGACAGGAGCTTCTTCAGGGTCCTATACAGTACACACTGTGTCCCAAATGGAGCTGCCCTGGCACAGGTAAGGAGTAGTACAGAACTTGTAGTTCCTCCCTGTACTGTAGGGGACGCTACCAGACAGCCAGTCAGTGCATGCACTTCAGTAATAGAGGTGATTTACCACTGAATGCCTATTCTGATTGGTCGGTTCCTCCAGTTGTGACACGTTTCGCAGAACTGGACAGTCTGTACATTGTATGTTGAGTCTGGTTTCAAGATACAATGGTCTAGAAAAAAACATTGTATGTTGAAACTATTGTATGTTGAGGCCATTGTAAGTTGAGGGATCACTGTATGTGATATCTGTAAAAGCCTGCAGCCTTCCAGATTAATAATAGCTCGTTGTAGTGAAGGTGTCAGTCCCGGTTTCATGCTGCCTGTGGTTTGAGCTGCCTGAATCACCTGCCAGGTTCTCTGTAATATTTCTTTCTATTGCTTGGACACTCATTGCAAACTTGATTCAGTGCCTTTTTTCCCCTATGTGTTTCTTTAAGATAGTTCAAAACTATTTGCCTTTTTTTTTTTTATTGTTTTGAAACCAATTTACAAAGAAACTCTTTCAGCGCCAGAAACAATAAGACAGAATTACAATTTCTTGGCGCTTTCTTAGGCAGGATTTATACACTTTACTTTTTTCCATTGCTTTCATCTGTGATAGGCCAGAACAATAAAAATGATGGTGGCGCCAAATCCTCTACATCAGTGGTCTTCAACCTGCGGACCTCCAGATGTTGCAAAACTACAACTCCCAGCATGCCCGGACAGCCGTTGGCTGTCCCGGCATGCTGGGAGTTGTAGTTTTGCAACATCTGGAGGTCCGCAGGTTGGAGACCACTGCTCTACATGGCAGTGACTCGGTGTTGCTGCATGCTGTGTTATTTTGCCTGGATTGTTAGTGAAATCTGTGTTTCTTGACTTTAAAGGGGTACTCCGGTGCTTAGACATCTTATCCCCTATCCAAAGGATAGGGCATGAGATGCCTGATCGTGGGGGTCCCGCCGCTGGGGACCCCCGTGATCTTGCACGCCGCACCCCGTTAAAATCAGTCCCCGGAGCGTGTTCGCTCCGGGTCTGATTACTGTCACGCCCCCTCCCATAGGCTTGCATTGAGGGGGGCGGAGCGTGATGTCACATGTAGCGTGATGTCACAAAGCTCCGGCCCCGTGATCGACAGTAATCAGACCCGGAGCGAACGGGACTGATTTTAACGGGGTGCGGCGAGCAAGGTCACGGGGGTCCCAAGCAGCGGGACCCCCGCGATCAGGCATCTTATCCCCTATCCTTTGGATAGGGGATAAGATGTCTAAGCGCTGGAGTACCCCTTTACACTAAGGGGGAAATGTATCAAAATCTGTCCAGAGGAAAAGTTGCTAAGTTGCCCATAGCAAAATTTCATTTTTGAAAGGCCTCTGAAAAATGAAAGAAGCGATCTGATTGGTTGCTATTGGCAACTCAGCAACTTTTCCTCTGGACAGGTTTTGATAAATCTCCCCCTAAAAAAAGGACTGTGAGCTAACAGATGGGGCGAAAATTTAGACTCTGCTTAAGGGTACGTTCACACGGGCAGATTACCTGCATAATTTCCGCAGTGTATTTGCTGCCGAAAATACGCAGCAAATTTTGCTATCATTGTCTTCAATGGGTCAGCAGAAAATCTGCCAGAGGCAGAGATTTGCAGATTTTCCTTTGGACCCACTGAAGTCAATGGTAGCAAAATCTGCTGCGGATTTTCTGCAGCAAATACGCTGCGGAAATTACAGATAATGTGAACGTAACCTAAAGGATCAGCCCAGTTTACAAATTCTTATCCCCTGTGTGCAGGAAGTAGTGGCCGACACGACCCCTCCATGGGAGAGTTGGAGAGACACGAGTGCTGTATCTACGGCTCTCCCATAGAGATGCATCCAGGGGGCCTTTCATGCTGTGGTCAACACACTTCATTCATGGGGAGAGACCATCGGCCGGACCGCCCACGATCTGACATTTATCCCCTTTACTGCGGGAAGGGGATATGTTTTTTAAACTGGACTACTCCTTTAACATCGCCCATTGTATTATTGTAAACAACAAAGTGTCAAGAGTGGCACAAACATCACTTCTTTTTTTTTGCCTAGAGAAAAATAATAAATGTTAGGTAAAACAAAACTGCACCAAAAAATTTGGCACAAACCTACTAAGGGTGCGTTCACATGGCCGTCTGGCCCAGTTTTTTTTATCCCCGTTTTGTTTCCTTTTTTGCAGGTTGTAAACGGATTCAAAACGGTTTTAAAAGAATACCATTCATGTCAATGGGATTCTTTTACAATCCGTTTGCACCCGTCTGCACTCATTTCCGTTTTTTTTTTTTATGGCAGAAAAAACGGCACATGCAGTATTTTTTCTTCCATCCAATAAACGGAAGAAAAAACGGATACAGTAAATTTAACATTGAAGTCTATGGAAAACGGATGAGCCTTTAATGTCATCCGTTTGCATCCGTTTTTTCAATCCGTTTTTTGATCCGTTTTTACTTCTGAGCATTTTTTTTTCTGGTTTATTAACTGAACAAAAACGGATCCAAATGGATAACATCCGTTTGCATTCGTTATTGTCCGTTTTTTTTTCTTAAGTACGTTTTTTATTTTGACGGGAGAACAACGGGACGGGTCTAGACGGCCATGTGAATGCAGCCTAACAGTTCTCCCCATTGTTTCATGTGTTCCATTTAATATGGATAACAAGAATCAAAGTCAATGAACACGGGGGAGATTTATCAAAACCTGTGCAAAGGAAAAGTTGCTGAGTTGCTCACAGCAACCAATCAGATCGTTTCTTTCATTTTGCAGAGGCCTTGTTAAAAATTAAAGAAAGAAGCGATCTGATTGGTTGCTATGGGCAACTTTTCTTCTGGACAGATTTTGATTTAATCTCCCCCAATGTCCAGGAATCATACCCTACACTAGACAGCCTGCTGCTGGGAATCATACCCTACACTAGACAGTCTGCTGCTGGGAATCATACCCTACACTAGACAGTCTGCTGCTGGGAATCATACCCTACACTAGACAGCCTGCTGCTGGGAATCGTACCCTACACTAGACAGTCTGCTGCTGGGAATCATACCCTACACTAGACAGTCTGCTGCTGGGAATCATACCCTACACTAGACAGTCTGCTGCTGGGAATAATACCCTACACTAGACAGCCTGCTGCTGGGAATCATACCCTACACTAGACAGTCTGCTGCTGGGAATAATACCCTACACTAGACAGTCTGCTGCTGGGAATCATACCCTACACTAGACAGCCTGCTGCTGGGAATCATACCCTACACTAGACAGTCTGCTGCTGGGAATCATACCCTACACTAGACAGCCTGCTGCTGGGAATCCTTCCCTACACTAGACAGTCTGCTGCTAGGAATCATACCCTATACTAGACAGTCTGCTGCTGGGAATCATACCCTACACTAGACAGTCTGCTGCATTGGGCTGTGTAAACATTTCTCACTTCTGTATTTGCATCTGTTAGGTAATCCATTTTCTTTTATTAAAAATATGTGGGTGTGAGAAAAGACTCTTAAACTCCTTGAGGAGTTTCAGTCTCATAAAAACATTTTTGGCACATTATGTGCTTGGAGCATGAAAATAGGACTAAGGGGAAGGACTCTCTGAAGAAAATCACAGACATATTTTCTCTCCGCGACAATGAGATTCACAAGAACTTGAAGACGCTCCAAGTCTAGTACCATGGGGAGCACAAAGCTTTGTTTACTTCTTAGTACTCATGTGTAGCTCAACTAGCAAAGGAAACATGTTACAACAGTGTTTACATATATATATATATATATATATATATATATATACACACACACACACAAACACACACACCGTATATACTCGAGTATAAGCCGACCCGAATATAAGCCGAGGCCCCTAATTTCACCCCAAAAACCCAGGAAAAGTTATTGACTCGACTATAAGCCTAGGGTGGGATCATCTTCCCCCCATTTTCATCATCCCCCCCCCCTGTCATCATCCAGACCCCCGTCATTAACACCCCCCTCATCATCACCCTGTTTTCATCCCCCTCGTCATCTTCCCCCCCTTCATCATCACCGCCTGTCAATCCCTTCATCAGTGGTCTTCAACCTGCGGACCTCCAGATGGTGCAAAACTACAACTCCCAGCATGCCCGGACAGCCATCGGGCATGTCCGGGCATGCTGGGAGTTGTAGTTTTGAAACATCTGGAGGTCCACAGGTTGAAGACCACTGCGGCCTTCGTCATCATCCAGACCCCCTTTTAGTTTTCTACTCACCTCCCCTCAGTGGGAAGGAGCTGGTCTGGGCCATCTATGCTTCAGGGACCGTCCGGTGGGGAGGGTTAGTCGTTCCGGGCTGTCCATCTTCACCGGGAGGACCTCTTCTCCGCTCCGGGTCAGCCCCGGACTAGTGACAGTGCCTTGACGATGACGCACAGGGACGTTCATGCGCAGGGACGTCACAGACGTCTGCTGCGCACGGACGTCCCTGTGCGTCGTCGTCAAGGCAACCCTCCCCACCGTACGGTCCCTGCAGCATAGATGGCCCGGATCAGTTCACCCTTGCTTCCCACCGAGGAGAGGTGAGTAGAAAACTAAAGGGGGGGCCTGGATGATGATGAAGGCCACAGTGGTCTTCAACCTGCGGACCTCGAGATGTTTCAAAACTACAACTCCCAGCATGCTCGGACAGCCAATGGCTGTCCGGGCATGCTGGGAGTTGTAGTTTTGCAACATCTGGAGGTCCGCAGGTTGAAGACCACTGGAAGGGATTGGCAGACGGAGAGTTCACTCGAGTATAAGCCGAGGGGGGCTTTTCAGCACGAAAAATCATGCTGAAAAACTCTGCTTATACTCGAGTATATAAGGTGTATATATATATATATATATAATTTTTTATTTATTTTTTATAGAGATATTTTAAGTACTAGCAAGTTTTTCAATATATGTTTTTATTGTAGATAACCTGCCATATTATAGGTAACAATGAGTAATGTTTTGTAATTTTTAGTCTTTAGGAGCTCCTTTATAATCATAAAAGTTTTTGCCTCAAGCAGCAATCCGATATGAAAATCTTGAATTCTATGACTTTTTGCTTGTGTTCCAGCATTCAAATGTATTCACAAAGAATGTTGGACATAGTTTTTGGTGCAATCATAAGACACAAACACAGTAGTGGATGCAAAAGAGAGAAGTATCTTTCTTTTATGTTTTTTTTTTGCTTTTGTTCCACTCCTGACTTAAATGAGCATAAAAACTGCATATAAGAATCCAACCCAGAAGTTTCTTAAAGGGGTACTCCAGTGGAAAACATTTTTTTTTTAATTAATTGATGCCAGAAAGTGAAACAGATTTGTAAATTACTTCTATTAAAAAAATCTTTATCCTTCCAGTACTTATCAGCTGCTATATGCGCCACAGGAAGTTCTTTTCTTTTTTTATTTACTTTCTGTCTGACCACAGTGTTCTCTGCTGACATCTCTGTCCATTTTAAGAACTGTCCAACGTAGAAGAAAATACACATGGAAAACCTTTCCTGCTCTGGACAGTTCCTGATATGGACAGAGGTGTCAGCAGAGAGCACTGTGGTCAGAAAAAGAAAGGAACTTTCTATGGAATACAGCAGCTGATAAGTACTGGAAGGATTAAGATTGTTTAATAGAAATAATTTACAAATCTGTTTAACTTTCTGGCAGTTGATTTAAAAAAATGTTTTCCTGTGGAGTGCCCCTTTAAACAAAAACAATTTGGTATCCAGCACTTTCAGTGTCCATGTTTAATCGTTATGCAGGGTATAATTCAGACACCTCTGAGATATTAAAGGGTTACTCCGGTGAAAAACTTTAAATTTTTTATTTTTTAATCAACTGGTGCCGGAAAGTTAAACAGATTTGTAAAGTTACTTCTGTTAAAAAATCTTAATCCTTCCTGTACTTATTAGCTGCTGAATACTACAGTGGAAATTGTTTTCCATTTGAAACAGAGAGCTGTCTGCTGACATCACGAGCACAGTGCTCTCTGCTGACATCTCTGTCCATTTTTAGGAAGTGTCCAGAGTAAAAGAAAATCCCCATAGCAAATATATGCTGTTTTGGACAGTTCCTAAAATGGACAGAGATGTCAGCAGAGAGCACTGTGCTCTTGATGTCAGCAGACAGCTCTGTATTTCAAAAAGAAAATAATTTCCGCTGTAGCATTCAGCAGCTAATAAGTACAGGAAGGATTAAGATTGTTTAATAGAAGTAATTTAAAAATCTGTTTAACTTTCTGGCACCAGTTGATTTAAAAAAAAAAAAAAAAAAAGTTTTTCACCAAAGTACCCCTTTAAAGTAAATGTGTCATCAAAAAATGACAAATCAGGGTTTTATGTAAAACATTGATTTTTTTGTGATGTTTTTTTTCTAATTTTTCTATCTATATTTTATTATAATCCTAAAATTTTGCAGTTTTCATTTTGTCCACTTGGCCTAAATCTATGCTGAGACTTTCTGCTCTGTACAGATCAATACCCAGTAATCATTTCTTTTCAGAGCAGACAAGGAATACTGTGAAAAATTACACCAGGAGAGATAACACTGAATCCACCACCATTCACAGCAGAGATCAGCATCTGCCTCCTTGTAGAATGACCTCCGAAAAAGTCACAGAGAATGCACAATAGCGTTTCCAATTCATGTGAATGGGACAGGTCCTGTCTATTGTTGTCTATGGGTCCTGCTGTAAAGCATATTTCTAAATACTGTAAAAACAGCTCAGGCAAAATGGCAGCCCCCATAATAATGTACCCAAAGAGAAATAAAAAATACAATCAGAAAATAGAAACTGTATTAGAAAAAGAACATGTATCAGTATACAGTCTATTTAATGGATCTCAAAGTGTTATTATTTGGAGAGAGATGAACACTAAACTATTTTCTCTGGAGTTTTTCTGTTCAGCCGGCAGCTTATTCTAGTAGCCCACACATACATGGCAATAAAACAATGATCCACAAGCATTGAGTGAGCAGTCACTGGTATTGTGATATTTCTAAATAGTTTCTTACCTGATCCGTCAGTGAACGCAGGAAGTAGGTAAACTATGAAAGTTTTTGAAACCATGAAATCATATTTTAGTTCACTTGCCGTTTTATTTTACAGTGGGATATAGTCTGTGACAATGACTGGAAGGGGCCGCTGACAACGTCTTTGTTTTTTGCTGGTGTTCTTACGGGGTCTTTTATTTCTGGACAGCTCTCGGACAGGTAATGTGGTTAGATCCCTCCCCTCCACTAACCATTGTCTTGTAAGTATCAATGGAGGGCAGGGTATAACTTGACATATTTGAGCCAGAGCTATAAGTGCATCCAGCACGAACAAGTATTTCTTTTATATTTCTCATTCCTTTAAAATACAATTCTAGCTTTGGCGTGAATGGAATAAAATACTGTCATAAAAAGCTGTTCCCCCGCAAGAGGGGAAATGGTTTAAAAATCATACCTTTTTAAGGTTGTGGTCACACACTGTTAGAAATGACAGTGACCATTTTTGTCTCCATTATTTTCAACTATGAGGTCCCTGATATTATAGAGGTTATGCAGTTCTTTTTTAACCTTATCAGCTATCCACATGTAAGGGGATAAGTGTCTGATCGCGGGATGTCCCAGAAGTCAGAGCGGTGTCCCGCTTCAGTTGGCAGCTGGCTAAGCGGGCCATCATTGCCGAGATGTTTCAAAAGGTATTGGCTGAAACATTCAGTGGAAAAAGTTGGGACCCATTCTGGAGATCAGTAGGGGGGTCCGAAAGTTCGGACTGCCTGCAATCAGACATCCCTAATCATGTGGATCAGGGATACGTTTTTAAAAGCCGTTTAACCCCTTTAATACTGTTGTCTCTGATGGCAGAGATGCAATGCATGCATAGCTATATCCAGTCTGAAAAGGCAATATGTGTGGCATATACCCCATATGTAAACCATCAGATTATCCCTAAACAGTTCAGCTCCTAAAAACTAGAGTAAATATGAAAATGTCATCGCTCTTTGAGATTTGTTATGCAATGAGCCATAAGTTAATCTTTTACTAATGAAGGTTTTTATAAAGCATCTAAATTGAGTATATCACAAATTGAAGTCCACAAAGTGTAGATTGTTTCCTCATCCATAAAGAACTTCCTCATTTCTCAGATTACTGATTAGCAGAGGCCGAGCCACTGAGGCAGAACACAGACTGAGTAGAAGTGTAGTGGTGTGTGCACCAGGGATGGCCACATAAGATATGTCTAGGTTGTGCATGTCTACCAAGGATGCCCACTTAGTGATACACAGGTCACCACATACATGATGTGTCTACGCTTAACATGTCCACCAGGGATGCCCGCTTAAAGAGGCACTGTCATTGTTAAAAACTTTTCATATATTGCAGGACTCATTATAATATGACATTTCACAATATACACCTGTTAAAAAAAATTTACATTTTCACCTGAAATTCAAGCTCAAAATAGCCACCACTAGGGGTCGCCTGTCTTTTAGCCAGACAGACTAGTCTAGATTTTACAGCATAATGGATTCCGGCCGTAAAGCATACCGGTATCCTGTATAGGAGATTTCTATTGTGTATGCAAAACTACAGATAAAGGATGTGTGGACATGCTGGGAGCTGTAGTTTTACAACAGCTGGAGGCAACACTGCTCTAACACAGCTATTTACAAACATTGCAGCTTCAGTTGTTACTAAACTACAACTCCCAGCATGCTGAAATAGTCAAAGCTTTCTCGGATTCCTGAATGACAAAGAAGTTGATCAGACATTCAGGAGTCTGTGAAAGATGAATGACACACATAGTGACTGCTATGCGGATTAGCATCCAGCTTTACTAGGAGAAGATAAAACAGATAGAACATGTATTCATAAAAATGCTGTACTTTTATCTAAAAAATCCTTGCACTAATTTTATAAAGATCTATTCTTATATTTATACATTTTATCCTGTTATGAATTCACCATAATGTCTTCTGATTACTGCAGGCAAGCTCCAAGTATCTTCCTCTGACACATGACTCAGCATAACACCAGAGAGGAAAGGGTTACAGAGTAGAGAGTACTGATTGGCTGACTGCACAGGCTTGCTCCTGTGAGGGAGACAGACTGACACGCCCCCTCCAGCCTGCACAATGAAAAAGTAACTCACCAGCAGATAAATGCTAATATCTCTGGATATATAGGTCCGAGACACATAAAAATGATATGCACATGATCAGGATTGGGTCCTGAGTAACATATCACTTTTTTTCTTTTTTTTTTTTTTTGCACTATGACAGGTACGCTTTAATGATACATAGGTCATCACATACATGTGTCTATGTTTAACATGTCCACTAGGGATGCCCGCTTAGTGAGGCACAGGTCACCACACATGTGATGTGTCTACGTTTAACATGTCCACTAGGGATGCCCGCTTAGTGAGGCACAGGTCACCACATACATGATGGGTCTACATTTAACATGTCCACCAGGGATGCCCGCTTAGTGAGGCACAGGTCACCACACACGTGATGTGTCTATGTTTAACGTCCACCAGGGATGCCCGCTTAATGATACACAGGTCGTCACACAAGATCCTAGGCATTTAATGTGGATGTTGATAAGGGAACACTAGAAAGCAGAAGAGACTCAATGCAAAATCAGCATTTTGGCCCCTTTATTCCAACGGCAGTGCATTTCCAAGTGGTATCTGCAGAAAGAATAGACAAAGTCTGCTCTTTCTGCAGATGCCGGAATCAAAATTTCCACGGCAGAAACATCTGGTGCGGAAATTCTGCCTCATGGACAGTGCAGTAGAATCCTGTCTGTGTGCAATATTCCGTGCGGACATTCTGGAGAAGTCCCTACTGTGTGAACCCGGCCTAATAAGGAATCTGGATAGATTCTGCATCAAAATGAGGACATGTTACTAATCTGGGCTGTATTGCACAGTATGAGCTGTGGCCTTTAAAACAATGAAAAAGTGGATTCTACTAGGATTTCACACAGATTCTTATGCTGAACTGTATCTAAAGAACTCTGTGTGAACAAGGCCTATTTTTTTTGTTTGTTAAGACAACCCCAGTCGATGATTGACTGGTACTGTTCTTTTACGACATGGATGGCCTTTTAATCTGAATGGCTACTATGTAATCTTACATTACTAGGGAAATGCCTGGCTGGCTGCTGCTCCCCTGGCAATGTCAGCTGTTTGCTGAGATGCCAATGTCAAAAGCTTTGTAAACGCTGTTACTGCAGGTTTCATGTAATGCAGTGTAAGCATGGTGTGCGGGAAACATTAACTTGGGCCCAGGTTCAAAGTTTTAGTGTAATGAGGCTTGTAACCTTGTGGGTTTTGATAGTTTCATAGATAAATGACAGCTGGGTTAATCCATTCCATAGCTTTTTTTGGCCAAAGAAAAATTTCCAGTGTATGTGTCACTCTTTGTCCTATTTAGAAAACGATAGAGAGTATCTGAAGTGTAGAAACCCTTTAAGTCCATATACTTCACATATGCTTTTTTTTTTGTATTTTAAAGTATTTGTAAAAGACATCTATTTCTAGCGATTCTGGTGGAGTTTTGTGTTTGTTTTGTAAATACTGTACATGCATTACTGCTGCCATTTTGCAAGCCTCATAGAGAGGCCAATTAGCCAAAATGTCATACTTTATGTAGACTTTTCAGTATTTTGCTATAACATTAAAAGTGAAATCTGACTGCATTGTTTTATTTTCTAAAATGTCTCAGGATAATATAGGCACATTTGCTATGTCCATATTATGTCTGTAAGGCCTGACCCATCAGTTTTGTGACCTAGACTTAAAGGGGTACTCCGCCCCTAGACATCTTATCCCCTATTCAAAGGATAGGGGATAAGATGTCTGATCGCAGGGGTCCCTCTGCTGGGGACCCCCGTGATCTCCGTGCTGCCCCCAGTGTTCCTTTAAAGCATCGTTTGCAGCACCAGAGGCTCGTGACATCATAGCCATGCCCCGCTGGGGACATCACAGCCATGCCCTTAATGTAAGTCTATAAGAGGGGGCGTGATGGCCGTCACACCCCATGCCATAGGCTTGCATTGAGGGGGTGTGGCCGTGACATAACGAGCGGGCATGATCGTGACGTCACAAGCCTCCGCCCCGCATCGCCAGTCATCCGGCACAGAGCGAAGTTTGCACCGTGCACTGGATGGCTGGGGTGCCGCAGCTGAGATTGCGGGGGTCCCCAGCGGTGGGACCCCCTCTATCAGACATCTTATCCCCTGTCTGTGCATAGTATTCTCAGGATAAGGACTTATGTAACAATTTATCTGATGAAAGAGGAAACGCCTAAATATAATCATTTTTGGCTGCACATCGCCCTGTGTAATTAGCCAGAAATGATGAAAGAAAAAAGGCCACGTGAAAGATCCAGCATTCATTCATTTGGCCCTGTCTGCATGATAAGTGGGTCATCTAAAAGCTACAAAACTAGTACTGTAGCATTCTATTAGTTACACTTAAGATCTGTTCCTTTTAGCTATTTTGTAAATGACTAGAGGAACCTGTCCTCATATACTCTATAGAAGTCTAAAGAGCCCCACCTTTGTGTAACACAAGACTACTTATCACATTAAGGCACACATACATGGCACAAAGCTTGGCATAGGCACACTGCCAGGGATTACATAATAACACAGGAGCAGGTTCCTTATACCATCTGAGGAGTTTACCGGTACCTTCCTACAGTGGGAAACAGGATACTAGTCTATACAGCCATGACCGTAAATCCTGGCACCCCTGAAATTTTTCTAGAAAATGAAGAATTATTCACAGAAAAGGATTGCAGTAACACATGTTTTGCTATACACATGTTTATTTCCTTTGTGTGTATTGGAATAAACCAATAAATGGAGGACAAAAAAGCAAATTGGACATAATGTCACACCAAACTCCAAAAATGGGCTGGACAAAATTATTGGCACCCTTAACTTAATATTTGGTTGCACACCCTTGGAAGACCCAAGATCTTGGACGCAAACCCAGCTTTCTGACACGGGGCTGTACAGTGCGACCCAAAATCTGTTGATAATCCTCAGATTTCATTATGCCTTGCACACATTCAAGGCATCCAGTCCCAGAGGCAGCAAAACAACCCCATAACATAATTGAACCTCAACCATATTTCACTGTAGCTACTGTGTTCTTTTCTTTGTAGGCCTCATTCCGTTTTCGGTAAACAGTAGACTGATGTGCTTTACCAAAAAGCTCTATCTTGGTCTCATCTGTCCACAAAATATTTTCCCAGAAGGATTTTGGCTTACTCAAGTTAATTTTGGCAAAATGTAGTCTTGCTTTTTTTATGTCTGTGTCAGCAGTGGGGTCCTCCTGGGTGTCCTGCCATAGTATTTAATTTAAATGTCAACAGATAGCTCGCGCTGACTCTGATCCTCCCTGAGCCTGCATAACAGCTTGAATATCTTTGGAACTTGTTTGGGGCTGCTTGTCCACCATCTGGACTATCCTGCGTTGACACCTTTCATCAATTTTTCTCTTCCGTCCACGCCCAGGGAGATTAGCTACAGTGCCATGGGTTGCAAACTTCTTGATAATGTTGCGCACTGTGGACAAAGGCAAATCTAGATCTCTGGAGATGGACTTGTAACCTTGAGATTATTGATATTTTTCCACAATTTTGGTTCTCAAGTCCTCAGACAGTTCTCTTCTCTTCTTTCTGTTGTCCATGCTTAGTGTGGCACACACAGTCCAGCCCATTTTTGGAGTTTGGTGTGACAATATGTCCAATTTTCTTTTTTTCCTTCCTTTTTTGGTTTAGTTCCAATACACACAAAGGGAATAAATATGTGTATAGGAAAACTTGTGTTACTACAATCCTCTTCTGTGAGAAATACTTCATTTTCAAAAAAAATTTCAGGGGTGCCAACATTTACGACCATGACTGTATGTGTGTAACATGGACTAATATAGATGAACAAAATTATTTGTACCCTTCAGTTAAAGGGGTACTCCGCCCCTAGACATCTTATCCTCTTTCCAAAGGATAGGGTATAAGATGTCTGCTCGCGGGGGTCCTGCTGCTGGGGACCCCCGCGATGTCTGCTGCAGCACCCCAGACATCCAGTGCATGGAGTAAACTTCGCTCTGTGCCAGATGACTGGCTATGCGGGGCGGAGGCTTGTGACGTCATGGCCACGTCCCACTCATGACATCACAGCCATGCCCCTAAATGCAAGTCTATGGGAGGGGCGTCGAGCCCCCTCCCATAGACTTGCATTGAGGGGGCGTGGCCGGGACATCATGAGCCTCCGGTGCTGCATACAACGCTCTAAACGAGCATCGGGTGCAGCAGGGAGATCGCGGGGGTCCCCCTTTGGATAGGGATAAGCTGTCTAGGGGCAGAGAACCCCTTTAACCCCTTAAGGACTCATGATTTTTTAAAGGTAAGGAGGAAAAAACAAAAGTGCAAAAACAGAAAAACCCTAATTCTTTCAATTTTGCACCTAAAAATCCATATGATGGCTTATTTTTTGCGCCACCAATTCTACTTTGTAATGACATCAGTCATTTTACCAAAAAATCAACGGCGAAACAAAAAAAAATTATTGTGCGACAAAATTTAAGAAAAAATGCAATTTTGTAACTTTTGGGGGCTTCCGTTTTTACACAGTACATTTTTCAGTAAAAATTACACTTATCTTTATTCTGTAGGTCCATATGATTAAAATGATACCCTACTTATGTAGGCTTGATTTTGTCGTACTTCTGAAAAAAATCATAACTACATGCAGGAAAATTTATACGTTCAAAATTGTCATATTCTGACCCTTATAATTTTTTTATTTTTAGCGGTACCATTTTTGTATTGATCAGACTTTTTGATCGCTTTTTAATAATTTTTTCATGATATAAAAAGTGACCAAAAATACGCCATTTTGGACTTTACAATTTTTTTGCGCATATGCCATTGACCGCGCGGTTTAATTAACGATATATTTTTATAATTCGGACATTTCCGCACGCGGCGATACCACATATGTTTATTTTTATTTACACTGTTTTTTTCTTTAAATGGGAAAATGGGGTGATTCAAACTTTTATTAGGGAAGGGGTTAAATGATCTTTATTAACTTTTTTTTTTGCAATGTTATAGCTCCCATAGGGGACTATAACACTGCACACACTGATCTTATACATTGATCAATGGTTTTTCATAGGAAACCATTGATCAATGATTCTGCCGCTTGACTGCTCATGCCTGGATCTCAGGCATTGAGCAGTGATTCGGAGATCAGACACCAGGAGGCAGGTAAGGGGACCCTCCTCATGTCCTACAGCTGTTCGGGATGCCACAATTTCACTGCGGCGGTCCCGACCAGCCCCCTGAGGTAACCGGCAGCACTTTAGTTTCACTTTAGACGCGGCGATCAACTTTGAACGCCGCGTCTAAAGGGTTAGTAGCGCGCAGCACCACGATCAGTGCTGCACGCTATTAGCCACGGGTCCCGGCCGTTGTTAGAGGCTGGGCCCGACCCGCTATGAAGCGGGGCCACTGCTATAGAACCGGAGTGGACTCAGGACGTACAGGTACGCCCTGAGTCCTTAAGGGGTTAAAGACAGAAAAACCCACAATGCTTCCCGAAATAACTTAAAACTGACAAAATTCATAATGAATAAAAAATTTACTGAAAATTAAATGATGATTGTGATTCAACAGAATTATTTGGAAAAACAAAATAATAAAACCGCCCTGGACATAAAATGATGGTCCATGGACGTTGTTGCACAAACTTTTGAAGCAGTCGCCACAATCCAGTGATTCCTGTAACTCTCAATGAGACTTCTGCACTTGTCTCCAGGTATCTTGGCCCCCGCCTCATAAGGTACTGATCCAGCTGTCTCAGGTGTGGAATGTCTTCTTCAGACTGCATGTTTCAGCTCCTTCCACAGATATTCAATAGGATTAAGATTAGGGCTAATAGAAGGCCACTTTAGAAAAGTCCAATGTGTTCTTAGCCCTTCTTGGATTTTTGGATCATTATCCTGTTGGAGGACCCATGATCAGCGACTGAGACCAAGTTTCCTGACACTGTGCAGCACGTATTGCACGTAATGTCTTGATAGTCTTGAGAATTCATTGCACCCTGTACACATTCAGGACACACTGTGCCAAAGTCTCCTCCATGCTTCACAGTAGTTACAGTGTTCTTTTCTTCGTTTGCTACAAACATAGAGCTGATCTGACTTGCTACAAAGCTTCAATTTTGTCCCATCTGTCCAAAGGACATTCTCCAAGAAGCTATGTGGCTTATCAATATGCATTTTAGAAAAAACCCTGTTTCAGCCTTTTCACTGTTATCCTCCTTGGTCGTCTTCCATTTAGGCCACAGCCCAATGGCTACTTTTCACCCTATAAATAGGCCACTGACTGAAGTTCGGAGACACCTGTCATGCATATTGCAGGACACATATTAGTCGAATATGCCCCATACTTCCTATATTTTCTAGGGCTACTATTATTTTTGTCCAAGACAGTTTCATTATTATGTTTATAAAAATGATTCTGTTGAACCACAATTCAAAAGCAATAACTGATTTTTATCAGTTATTTTCAGTAAATTCTTATTTATTATTACTTATGTCAGTTTCAAGTTATTTCAGGGAGCATTGTGGGTACAAACAATTTTATTCACATCTGTAAATGCTCTTAGTGAACCTACAACAATAAACATGGCAGAAGTGAATGAAATAACCATACCTTGTCTTTGATTTAAAGGGGTACTCCACCCCTAGACATCTTATCCTCTATCCAAAGGATAGGGGAAAAGATGTCTGATTGCGGGGGTCCCACCGCTGGGGACCCCCAGCAATATAGCATGCGGCACCCACCTGTTTCTGGCCCGGAAGCTCTGGAGGATCTGGGTCCCTACCACGGGAACGGAAGTTCGTGACGTCACGACTCCGCCCCCGTGTGACGTCACGCCCTGTCCCCTCAATGCAAGTCTATGGGACGCCCATAGACTTGCATTGAGGGGACGGGGCGGGACTTCACACGGGGGCGGAGTCGTGACATCATGAACTTCCGTTCCCGTGGTCGGGACCCAGACCCTCCAGCGCATCCGGACCAGAAACAGGTGGGTGCCGCATGCTATATTGCTGGGGTCCCCAGTGGCGGGACCCCCACGATCAGACATCTTATGGATAGGCGATAAGATGTCTATAAGATGTCTAGGGGTGGAGTACCCCTTTAATGGTAGCAGAATGGAATGTCATTCTTATCCACAGTAAATATTACACGTTATTTCATGATTTATTTATTTTCTATAGCTTTGGAAGAAAGAAGATCCTCTTTGCAACAATGGCTGTACAGACTGGCTTCAGTATTATCCAAGTATTCTCAACCAGCTGGGAGATGTTTGCCATCCTCTTCCTCATTGTCGGAATGGGACAGATCTCCAATTACGTGGCAGCCTTTATATTAGGTATAGATAGATTTTTTTTTATCTGGAAATATTATCATAAATAATAAGTGGAGACTCTTTGATCTGACAGTAATTTTCTGCTATCTGAAGCCTCTGAAACACAGAAACCAAATCTTATGGCAGACAAGCAGTGGCAGCAGTCTAGATATATAGTGAAATTTTATTGCCAAAAATGTATTTCTTGCTGAAACGTGTTGTCTGACACTAGAATGTTACATTTCTCTGATTACACAAGACATAACAAGGTTATATGAGGTGACATACTTGTCAGGGCACCCCTACTTCTCATTTGAATCTCCTCTTAAAATATTCTCTTAAGTTTAAAAAATATGCTTCTAGTACACAGATTCCTACTAGTTGGCCTAAATAATACCAGAAATCTCTCATCTGTACTCAAGAAGATCCCAGTGGTAGAACTGAACCACTGAACATGTGTGACCTCCTTGGCACATTAGCTGGACATTGCCGAAGGGAATCAAAAAGAAGCAAAGGGTACTATAAATAGTATGTAACTGCAAAAATTGAGCCACATTAGGTATTTTTATTTTATTTTAAATGCAGCATGCTCTAGGTTTGGCATTTTGCTTTTTGTTTCAGGCATTTCCTCATAGGCTTCTGATAGGACATCAAAACTGCCTGGGGAAAGCAAATTAAATTGTCTGAAAAAGGCATCTTTCTCAACGTGTCAGATTCCTTTCCCCTATTTAAGCTCATAATTTACTCTGCAAAACAGCAGAGGTGTATCAGCTTACTGAAGTATTGGATTACATGCTGCCTGAAGTGGCTGAAGAGAGAGACAGAGAGAGACACAGGGATAAAGCTGAAAAACTCTAGTAAATATTATATCTCATGCCAGGGCTTGATACACACTGCTCGGTACTGCTCTATAATGTCCTCCATGCTGCTTCTGAGAATGTGCTATAGAGAAATCGGGTATGTGTTCAATTTATGGGAAATATTATGGAGTCTAGTCTCCACCCTCTAGATAAGGGACAACTAAACATTAGAAATAAAGCCTATAGAGGAAACACTGGTGAAGAATGCCATATACTGTAGAAAGATGTATACTGATCAGAAGTAGTGCTACCCCCTCTTGTACACACAACAGCTGATCTTGCAAAGCTATGAAAGTTAAGCTGATGGCTGGTCCTTTTACACAGACCAATTATTGGTAATGAGAACTAAACAGGAGAGTGAGTGCTAAGCATGTTCCCTCCCAGCTCTGAGTTATGGGACCGAGAAGGTGTCATAATGTAAGTCTCGGGACCATTTTGCTCTCCCACAGACACAGAACAGGTCGTTCTAGTGATCGGTTGGGGTCTGAATACTCAGACCCTGACCAATGGAAACTTTTGACGTGTCCCTAGGACATGTCAATTTTTTTTTATCATGTTAACAAGAAGCTGATATATCCTAATCTAAGAATGAAACCTTCCTCTTTGCTGGTGGAAAGTTTTATTATAGAATAATGATGTTATTGATCCTGGTCTATGAGAGAAAACAATATGATAGAATATTCAATCCCAGAGTGTTAGAACATTTTGGGTGTGAAGAAAAAAAATCTTGGGTACTGGGGGGGTATATTATTTCCAATACTAGATTTAAAAAACAAACAAAAGCAAACAAACAAACTAAGGCTATGTGCACATATTGGGCATTGGACATTTTAGCCATTTGTTGGGCTACAGCATCAGGCTATTTGCAAAGCAGACATTTTTTTTCAGAAGTCTACATTTAATACACTGCCTGACTGTGGTTACCATTCCAGAAGAGTACCATATACCATCTTATTATTGACATTCCTATAGAATATTCATTGAAATCATAATAAATTTTGTCATGCCTCAGCAGATGACTTTGTATTTTCACTGCTTTTTTAATAGGATCTGAAATACTTGGCAAGTCTGCTCGTATTATATTCTCAACCTTAGGCATCTGTATATTCTTTGCAATTGGATACATGATTCTGCCTTTGTTTGCCTATTTCATCCGGGACTGGAGGATGTTACTGATGGCCTTGACTATTCCCGGACTGCTGTGTATCCCCTTGTGGTGGTGAGTTTATCTGTGGTTAACAGGAAATAATCTGTATCATTGTTTCACTTTTTTCTCTCCTATGACCTACTTTTGAAGAGCATGTTAACCTTTTGTCATTGAGACAAGTCAGAGGATATTTTTTTAAAATCAGATTTTATTTAATTTTTTTACATTTTAACAATTGTTAGAAAACAACACATTACACACAAACAAAAACCCTCATCCCCAATGACAGCAGACCACCCTACACACCCCTTAGCCAAAAACAAAACCACTCCAAGTCCACCAAAAGTCCAAGCCAAGAGGTACCATCCAGCAAAAGGAAAAAAAAAAAAGAGTACAGGGAAAATAGTGCAACAAATTGTTACATAAAGAAGAATTGAGAAAATAGCAACCACAGCACAAAACTAGTGATTATCCACAACGAGAACTGAAAGAGACCAAAGGGTTTCTCCACTGCCCTGTCTTCCGGAGCTCCGCTCGCAGCGTCCGGAAGTTTATTACTCCGGACGCTATGTGCGGGCTTCTGGACGCTGTGTGCGGGTGTGACGTCACGAGGGGGCGGCCTCGAACACGGAAGCTCGCACACAGCGTCCGGAGTAAAAAACATCAGGACGCTGCAAGGGGAGCTCCGGAAGACAGGGCAGTGGAGAACCCCTTTAAAAGGCAGAAGAAAGCACTAGCACAGACAGCTAAAAAATATGGAGGCAGTAAGTATAGAAATCATTAAAAGGTCTGTGAACCGAAAGACCCTCGCCCCCTCCAAGCCCCACCAAGGGCAATAAAGCCCATAAAGGCCTATCAGGACTAAATTGGTAAGCACAAACCCAAGGACCACATGAAATTTACGCATGGCCCTATGTTTTTCATAGATACCCAGCTCCAAAGGAACTATAAGAAAACCCCTAGTCATCAGATCATCCACAGTAGGAGGACCAGCTCTAATCCAATATTGAGCAATGTGTTTAATGGCCTGTTATAAAACAGGAATAATGCCTTTTTCCATCCCAGAGGGCTCTTTTCAACATCCTATTATGCATAGAAGGTAATATTTAGGTTCCAATGGCAGCAAAAATCTGCACACCATATACAATTTGTGTCCACCATGTTGTCCACATGTTCGACATGTAAAATTGGAGCACAAGCCAATCCTATGCAGGAGCCCCTGGGTTTTATAGTGAAACAAAAACCAGTGTAGCGCACCAGAACCGTCTCTCACCTCGTGATTGCTCCAAGTAACTTCAGCACGGATAAACCAGGAGTGTAGACTGGGCAGATAAATAGCAAAGGAAAAAAAGATATCCAGATTGAAGGTCTTGATAAAACTGGAGATTTATTTAGAAATCCATAAAAACAGTAGACCACCAACAGACGTTTACAAAAACGCTGCAGAACTGACGTGTTTTGGTCTCTCAAAGCCACCACAATACCTGTTGTGAGTGCCCTGTAGTTATCCATGTGGTTTTTTGCAGCTCCTTTGGCCCCTGATGTCTTCTAAATATGTTTTCCTTGTTTGCAGCACAGACTACCACTCCCAGAAGTCAGTGCAACTCTGTGTAATGGCTGCCAGCCAACTGCTTTCACTATCTGAGTGCATTTTCAGACTGCAACTCACACACTGTGCATGTATTTTCTTTCAGACTATGCTTCCTCCAGCAATAAATCATGCTGTGCTCTGAATAGAAGAAGTCAGTGATTAGATTTTCAGAAGGAAAACAGCAGCTATGTGCTCAGTTGTGACTGAAAATTTTCACTGCTCTTCTGTCATGGCTCACAAGCTCCTCACACAATGAGGGGAGGTATGGCTGTACAGCCAGAGCTCTAAACCAAACAGAAATCAGACAGAAATCAGGTGGTGGTGTCTTGAAGGGAGGGGGCTAGGTCTCACTGAGAAGACAAAGTGGATCTAAAAATTTAATTTTTCTCTCACTTGCTGCATGTAAGTGACAGCTGAAAGAGGGAAACTGTTCTATATAGCTAATGAATGATATTTAGACAAATTCATAGGTTGGGGAGAGGGAAAGGATGGGCTATGGGTTTAGTTCCCCGGAGTACACCTTTAATCATAGATCTGGTTATTGTTACCTTGCAGTGGTCTTAAAGACACTAGAATAATGATCACATGATACAAGCGTCACTTTCTGCAAGTTACGTAACAACAACACACATGCACTGCATATTTAACCACTTAGTGAAAATAGCTCAGAATAAAATATGTCAGCAAATATATATCATAGTATATCGTGGTTCTCACAACATAGAGAAAACTTGGGATGTATATTTATTTTTGTAGCAACTTGCTATTACATTAAACATCCCTAGAAAATAGTCAGGGGGATATGTTTACATGTGTGAGTAACAATAAAAAAAAACATGTAATTCTAACAGTCACTCCTTCAATACATAATGGCTATGCAAACCCAAAATTTATCAGGCATCACCTAAAAGACAGGGTTAGTCTTGTGCAGTGGTAATGAATTTATCAACTGCGACTTTCGCAAAAAAGTTGCAAAACCCACCAAAAAGTCGCAATTCTACACCTGTCCAGACCTAGCGTAGCTTTTTGGTGTATGTGAAGAGTGAAATTTCAGAAAATGTGTATCCTCCACAAAATTTTATCAAATTCCCTTAAAGGGGTACCTCGCTGCTCAGCTTTTGATACAAACTATTCCGAACGCTGGAATGGTGCCAGGAGCTTGTGACGTCATAGCCCCGCCCCCTCAGTGCAAGTCTGTGGGAGGGGGGCGTGACGGATTGGATTGAGGAAGCAGAGCGTGACATCATGACGTCACGAGCTCCCGGCGCCGACTCCAGCGTTCGGAACAGTTTGTTCCAAATGCTTAGCAGTGGAGTACCCCTGCAGCAGATACCAGCAATAGAAGAGAGGGTTAGGTCAAATATCAAGATGGTAGTCAGAGGTACGGTGTTCACTAAGTCCCCCTTTTTTCTTTGTTGTTCTAACCAAATTTTGGCATACCGCCATCCTCTGAAGGTACGACATAACAATCCACACCGGAGAAATTTGTAGAACATACAACAATTGGGGCATCAACACCATTTAAGATACCCTAAAGTGTAATGCAGACACCCTGCCTTGTTCTGTTCCAGGTTTATTCCTGAATCTCCACAGTGGCTTATCTCTCAGGGTCGGATAGAGGAGGCAGAGGCTATAATAAGGAAGGCGGCAAAACAGAATAAAATGACTGCACCTGCCATCATCTTTAAAACTGCTGAGGTCAAGTATGGGATAGCGTCTTTCTGCATCGGACACATTCCTCCTTGTTAGATTATTGAAACTATATTATCTCCTCATAGCTGGATGACAACAAACAGCTCCACACCAGACGATACACTATATTGGATTTAGTGAAGACCCATGACATACGAGTCATCACAATACTTACGATCATGTTTTGGTGAGTGATTTTATCAGATTAGATCTTGCTTATACTCATGAAGTCCATTTGCTTGCTTGCTGCACTGTGAATTGCTGTGTCATGAGAAATGCTCAGACTGTGAAGCACAGCTAGGCCTCCGTTTACTGCTGTACATGCCTGGGTGCTGTATATACAGAGATATGATGCTCCATAATAAGAATGAGAGACGTTACAGTGTTTCGATTCGTCACGAACTTCTCGGCTCGGCGGTTGCTGACTTTATCCTGCATAAATGAGTTCAGCTTTCAGGTGCTCCGGTGGGCTGGAAAAGGTGGATACAGTCCTAAGAGAGAGTCTCCAGCTTCTGAAAGCTGAACTCATTTATACAGGCTAAAGTCAGCAACCGCCGAGCTGAGAAGTTCGTGACGAATCGAAACACTGTAACTTTGCTCATCTCTAATAAGTGATCTGAACGTAATGTGTTAATATACCCTTACAATGCACTTCTTCAATTCTCCCATAAATGATTGTAGGAGCCAAGAGCTGTATCAAGTAACTATTGCTGTTAGTGCCTAATAATGAAACACATTCAGTGCAGTTCAACGCAGCCTTATAGCTACAGGTACTAACCAACGCTCTATGTGATCTTTGGGAGCAGTAACAATCAGCTCAGAATCATTTTGTTCATAGAGTTATTAGAATTCCATTGGGCCATATTAGTATAAGTGAGTGCCTGATGAATATAGGACCTGTGTTACTAATTCACAGTGTAATAGGTAGTACACAGATTTCTTAAAACATAGATTTTATGTTAAAAAATAAAATGAACATATACAAGATTATACAACAATAATAATTTTTCGGAATAGTTACAGCTGGCCATATGTATAAGGCTCACCTCTGTATATCCTAAATTCTTGCCGTTCTGGTCATCAGACCCCCTACCTATTAATGCAGGGAGGCCTTCCTACAGAGAGCCAACCCGCATCCGGATCCTCCTACCTCACCCTATGTCCTAGGATGGGAGGTAAGTAGGTACGGAAAGCAGATATACCAGTGGCAAACAGCTGTCTGAAATTACCTCCAGATATCACCATGTGAGTCAAGTACATGGAAAACACAGTTGTGATATAGAACATAAAGGTATGACCATGATAGTAAATCATCCAACGCGTTTTGTTATGTCGCACAAAGCACTAAAAGTTTTTATTAGACAATATGGATTCGCTGTTGATAAGTTACAGAAAATATGCAGTATTTCTGCACTCATATTTAAAATATGTTTTAGGTCTGTTGCTGAAAATCTGCTGCTGGTCCACAACATGTGAACATATCCTTATAACACTCTCTGCTTCTATTGCAGGTTGACTGTATCTATTGGATATTTTGGTGTTTCCCTGAATACCCCAAATCTGCATGGGGATCCATTTCTGAATTGCTTTCTTCTGGCTGTCATTGAAGTCCCATCATATATCATAGCATGGCAGCTTCTTGGACGTGTACAAAGGCGCTATTCAATGTGTGGAACAATGCTTCTTGGTGGAATTGTGCTGCTTCTAATACAACTTGTACCACAAAGTGAGTATTCTTAAAGGGGTACTCCGGTGGAAAACTTTTCTTTTTTTTAAATGAACTGGTGCTAGAAAGTTAAACAGATTTGTAAATTACTTCTATTAAAAAATCTTAATCCTTCCAGTACTTTTTAGCAGCTGTTTGCTACAGAGGAAAATCTTTATTTTTTGAATTTCTTTTTTGTGTTGTCCACAGTGCTCTCTGCTGACACCTGATGCCCGTATCAGGAACTGTCCAGAGCAGGAGAAAATCCCCATAGCAAACCTTTGCTGCTCTGGACAGTTCCTGGCATGGACAGAGGTGTCAGCAGAGAGCACTGTGGACAACACAAAAAAGAAATTCAAAAAAGTAAAAAATTTCCTCTGTAGCATACAGCTGCTAAAAAGTACTAAAAGGATTAAGATTTTTTAATAGAAGTAATTTACAAATCTGTGTACATTTCTGGCATAAGTTCATTTAAAAAATAAATAAATTCCACCGGAGTACCCCTTTAAAAGAGGTTTCCCATTAAAATAAATACACTCATTAACAAAGGAAAAGCACCTTAGAACTGGTGGATTGCTGCGCTAGTCATACAGATATGTAATGATTTCAGAAGCGGTCTGATTATGTACTGGGTCTTGTCACAAGAGAGTATAAAGTGCTTCCTCCACTGCCTTATAAAATGGATCTCAGGTGCTACTGATAAGAGACACTGACAGCTCAGTGATCTTGGGGCCACGTGTTGTTTCCTATGGCAAGGCCCCCAACTAGCATTTTCAGTAGGATTATTCTTGTCCATACACAGCGAGGGTTTCCAAAAATTTCACATTGCATCTCTTCCTTGTCCTGGTGGGTCACCCAAATTTTTTGCCATTTAAACGTACTGCAGGATGCTTTCCGGAACCGGGATGCCTCCATGACCAACCGTATTTCCTTGTATTCAGAAAACACATTTTTAAACACAGTTTTATTTGATTCCAACAACTTTTACTTTGGTGTTTTTTGTCAATGATTCTAAACTGATGAATAATTTAAAAAGAAATACATTTCTAATATATTTGACTGTCTGAATATGTACTGTTTGAGCTACATATAATATATATCCCACATATGCCTTCAATGTTTGGCCATTATCCTTCGTTATGACCATCTTAGGAAATCCACAGAGACGGACTGACATGATTACTTTATCACGTGTGCATTACTCCAGTATGTAATGTGGGGTTTACAATGTACAAATAATTCCCAACATGTTTGTCATTTCAGTTCCAAAATTCTGTGCTCCGCAAAAATATTAGTCATTTATTATATATTCGCAGACTTTGGCTGCGTAATCCCATTAAAATCAGTGGGGTTTTTCTTAAAAAAATGCAGATTTGGTGATAATTCTGCACGATATTTAACATTTGCATTGAATACTAGATTTTTTTTTACGTGCACTGTGTATTTGTGCAGAATTCATTTCCGCGTGAATACACAATGGCCCACATTTATCATTGCAGTGCAAGTGAAGCATTTTTTTACATTTACATTTTTAAAAAGGTAAAAGAGCTTTGATAAATTTTGTGCAGGTCCACATTTTCTGAAATCTCTGTCTACACATACACCAAAAAGCTACACCATGTCTGGGCTGGTGTAGTTTTAGAGACTTTTCAGTGGCTTTGCGCCTTTTTTTGCTCCTTTTTACAAAAAGGGGCAATGATAAATCCATTCTATATCATGTCTATTGCCAAAATCAGTGGATTGCAACTCAAAATCAGTGGATTGCAACTCAAAATCAGTGGATTGCAACTCAAAATCAGCAGAAATTTGTAAACAAAAAGGGGCAAAAAGAGGCACAAAAACCCCTACTTGCGCCTTTTTTGACCCTTTTTTTGACACAAAAAACTGTCTAAAGACAATGATAAATGTGCACCAGTGCACATAAAAACCTGACAAATATCAGAACAGGAGGTGTTGTCACATGTTCAGCACATGCAGATATTTCATTGAGCCTCTTTAGATTAGGGGGACAGTTGCAGATCTGCTGCGTGTGAATATACCCCTTCACTGGACATGAATGCTATCACACATATCATTTCCTAGAAGCTGAAAGTGATTTTTGTGCAGTCCCTTTTTTCGGGTTGGAATTGGTCCAATCATGTCAATGAATTCCACATCCACTTACATAGCATTGTGGTGTTATACATCAGAGTTGTGATGTTGTGTTTGAATAGTCTATGTTTTATAATAAGATACACTATAATAATACAATAAAACATGTTCTTAATATATCTTTTTAGGTCTCCATATTTTGTCTACTGTTTTGGTGATGGTGGGAAAATTTGGAATTACAGCAGCTTTCTCCATGGCATATGTATACACAGCTGAACTTTACCCTACAGTTATACGAAATATGGGTGTAGGTATTGGTTCTATGTCTTCTCGAGTAGGAAGTGTCATCTCTCCATACTTCGTCTACCTTGGTAAGTTCAAAATCCTTAATTCACATGCTGCATGTGGTATGGGCAAGTAGTTCTTTAGTTGGGTTCACATATAGGGCCTCATGTACTTTTGGAGTACCATATAAATTTAGGCAAAATAATAGTCAAGTCCATTCTTTCTGTGGATGCTGGAATCTGCATTTCCATGCCAGAAACATTATGCTGTATGAACAGTGCTGCAGAATCCTATTAAAATCAATGGGACTCTGCTGCTGCGGAATGCTTTAGAGTCTTGGAGCAGTCGGCAGCTAGGAGGGGTTATTTGGCCTCTTGTACCTTTCAGGCATTCTGCTGATTGACTTTCGGTTTCTCTTTGACTTTTAACCTGCACTCATGTCTGAGTCCGTGCAGATTCATGCATGTAATACTAATGTAAAAAAAAAAGGAGAATCGTAGTTCATGAAGCCCATAGTGTTTTTTGTTAGCATATGTTCTTTATTTTCGTCCTCACTTTCATCAGTATATATAGCTAAAAAAACAGGAGTGGAAACTTCACAGAGAAAAACTATGATGGAAAAATGTGTATATTTTCCCTTTTTTGGACCTATTTCTGGATTTGGCTTTAAAAACTGACCAAAATGAGCTCCAAAATGAAGTCCAAGTTCTCACCAAAATACAACATGTAAACCCAGCCTAAGGGTGCGTTCACACGGGCGTATTTGTCAGCGGATCCGCAGCTGCGGATCCGCTGACAAAGGCCCCTAAAGTTCTGCCCTCTTTGTGCCTGCTAATAGCGGCAATCCGCCGCTATCAGCAGACACATTGTGGAGTGTCGCAGTGTATCCGCACATCCCGCACATCGCGGGCGCTCCCCCGGCTCCCTGAGCTACACAGAGAGCAGCCGTGATGTGTGCGAGTACACTGCAGGGTAACTCGCACATCGCAGTGTGTCTGCTGGTAGCGGCGGATTGCCGCTATTAGCAGGCACAAAGAGGGCAGCACTTTAGGGGCCTTTGTCAGCGGATCCGCTGCTGCGGATCCACTGACAAATACGCCCGTGTGAACGCACCCTTAGGCAGCTTTATAGTTACTTAAATTAAAAGTCAACTGGATAAACTATGAACCATAATACACTCTGTACTGTTTTGACCAGGTGCCTATAACAGGCTGCTGCCTTATATCCTCATGGGAAGCTTGACAGTAATTATGGGAGTTCTCGTGTTGTTCTTCCCAGAAACCTATGGTAAACCTTTGCCTGAAACCATGGACCAGACACAAAATGTAAAAGGGTAAGTGCTAGTAAGATTGAATTCTTTTGGAGAACCAAATTATATAAATGGGGTATTCCGAGTTAAAATAATGTAACAGCAGCATATGGCATAACTCTCATTTATAGACCATAAATGGAGTGGCGGCGAGCATGCCCAACTAACCATTACTTTCATAACTAAAACCCAGGGCCATGTCCTTCAGATCGCAGGGGTTCCCAGTGGTTGTGCACCCTGAGATCAAACACTTACCGTATATACTCGAGTATAAGCAGAGCTTTTCAGCACGATTCTTTGTGCTGAAAGCGCCCCCCATCGGCTTATACTCGCGTGAACTAAAGAGAAAAAAATCGCTTCTCCACTCCGGGCCAGCCCCAGACTAGTGACGCTGCATTGGCGCTGCCACGCAGGGATGACGGGGGGGTTGGGATGATGACAGGGGAGAGGGGGATGATGGATGATGACAGCAGGGGGATTTCCCACCCTAGGCTTATACTCGAATCAATACGGTTTCCCAGGTTTTTAGGTGGAAATTAGGGGCCTCGGCTTATATTCGGGTCGGCTTCTACTCGAATATATACAATATTAGGGAATAAGTAACTGTTACTCAGAATATCCATTTAATTATATACCTGCTGTGATGTTGTTAAAGGTAATCTGTCAGCTCTATACAGTAGAATCTCCCAATAGCGGACACCTATGGGGAATAAAAAAGTGTCCGCTATTGAGAGATGTCCCTTACAGAGAAAAAGGCTCAAAAATATTCCTAAATGATGGAATACTAATACTGTCCTGTACTCACTACAGAGTGTAATTACCTATAAAACACAATAAAAAGTAATATTACAGTATAATCTCCCAGTGCCATTTAATAATCCCTTATCCCTCCCCGTGTATCATTTCATCCCCCCTTTTATACCCTGTGCCATCTTATTCCCCCCTTGCATTGTGCCAAATTATCCCCCCCTTACCCCCCCCCCCCCCCCTGAAGAGGGAGATAAATGGGGAATTAAATAGCACAGGGGGGATCAAGAGGAAATGATGTTGTACAGGGGGGCAATGATTTGTCACAGCGGAATAAAGTGGCACGGGGGGGGGGATCAGGGAAGGAGGAGTATGAATGATGTGGCTGGCGGACATACCACTGTTTAAATAGCGGCCTTCTGCTTCTGTGCTGGGGTTGCAGCAGGGAGGTGCAGCAGGGGCCTGAGGCCCTTACTGGGGTATTGGCTGTACCCCCTGATGGTGGCCCTGTGCACAAGGTAGGGCCGGCACATAAGCTTAGTTGTCCCCTTTTGGGTTTTTTTTATCCCCTAATGGAAGAGTTTTGTTCCCTATTGGGAGTGATTTGTCCCCTATTGGGAGTGTTTTGTCCCCTATTGGGTGTGTCCGCATCCGCTATTGGGAATGTCCCCTATTCAGGGGGTGCAAATAGATTAAGTCTTATGGGACCCGGGGAATTAAAAACTGTTCGCTATTGGGAGGTGTCCACTATGAGAGATTTCACTGTATCATGCTCAGAGCTCAAGTGTCACAACCACAAAAGCTGTGTAAAAGTAATTATAAATTGCTCTTCTATCGTTACTAAATGGCATCTATCTCTTTTTTTTTCTTCACAGACTGTGTTGCAAAAAGAACTCTCCAAAAAATCTTTATGACACTTCAGAAGAAGTAAAAAATGGCATTACATTAATCACCACAAAGTTATGATGTTCTGAACTATATTTATGACCAACATGGTGTAGAATAATGTCTATTGCCATATGTATTGTGCCTTTAAAGGGGTAGCCCAGTGCTGAAAAACGTATTGCCTATCCTAAGAATAGGGGATAAGTTTCAGATAGTGGGGGTCCGACCGCTGGGGCCCCCCACGATCTCCTGTACGGGGCCCCGGCTCGCTGCCCAGATATCGGGTGTCAACCACCGCATGAAGCGGCGGCTGACACGCCCCCTCAATACAACTCTATGGCAGAGCCGGAGATTGCTGAAGGCAGCGATCCAGCTCTGCCATAGAGTTATATTGAGGGGGCGTGTAAGCCGCAGCTTCGTGCGGTGGTCAACGCGCCTCCTTCCCGCAGGCAGCCGGGGCCCCGTACAGGAGATCGCGGCGGGGCCCCAGCGGTCGGACCCCCCGCGATCTGAAACTTATCCCCTATACTTAGGATAGAGGATAGGTTTTTCAGCACTGGATATCTCCTTTAAGGCTAGGTTTCCACAGTTTTTTTTTTTTCAGCCAGTTTTTTTTTTTTTACCTATAAAAAACACCCCTGTTATTTTGCACTCCCAAGATTCTGTTTTTGTGGCTTTAAAAAATAAAATAAAAATAAGCTGCTCTTAAAGGGGTACTCCGGTGGAAAACTTTTCTTTTTAATCAACTGGTGCCAGAAAGTTAAAAAGATTTGTAAATTACTTCTATTAAAAAGTCTTAATCCTTCCAGTACTTATTAGCTGCTGCATACTACAAAGGAAATTCTTTTTTTTTTTTTTTTGGAACACAGAGCTCTTCTGACATCATGACCACAGTGCTCTCTGCTGACACCTCTGTCCATTTTAAGAACTGTCCAGAGAAAATCCCCATAGAAAACATAAGCTGCTCTGGACAGTTCATGAAATGGACAGAGATGTCAGCAGAGAGCACTGTGCTCGTAATGTTCCAAAAAGAAAAGAATTTCCTCTGTAGTATTCAGCAGCTAATAATTACTGGAATGATTAAGATGTTTTAATAGAAGTAATTTACAAATCTGTTTAACTTTCTGGTTGATAAAAAAAAAAAAAAAAGTTTTCCACTTCTACCCCTTCAATCTTGGCAGGTTTTTTCTTTGGCATTTTTCCCTGCATTTTTATCATGATAACTCATGTAATTCTTTCATCATGTGACTCCTATTGAAGAAATGGGGGAGAAAAAAGACAGAAAAATACTAATGCTAAACCCACATGGCATTTTTCTTTGTGTTTTTTTGCTCAACATGTAGTGATTTTGGAAAACTGCCAGTGAGCTCAAAACAGCAAAAAAACACCAAAGATGAGTTAAAAAACACCAAAGAAAAAAGGCAAAGTGGATTTGGCGTTTCTTAAATCCTTATTGACTTTTAGCTTAAATCTGGTCGCTGCTTTTTTTTTAACCAAAAAACACCACAAATGCTGCACTGTGTTTTTGTTTTTTTTAAACGTTCTTGCAAAAAAACAAAAATAACTATGGAAACCTAGCCTAAGAAAGGTAGTCAGAGACCGCGCATCCCATTAGAAGAAGACCTCCATACAGTATTTCAACACGTATGGCCGTGTGTTTAAGGGTCCAGACAGCTGTGACATGATGCATTGTTGGCTACCTCTTCTCTTTGTATCTTTTCGGACACACCTGTGCTGGAAGTTGATGCAGATTATTTTCTGTTTCTTAGTTTTTTTTATGTTTGTACATTTTACTGGTGTAATTTTGTGACTAATTTCTAATACATACTGGAATTCCGGTCATTGTGATTATATTGACGTTCAGATCTTTTTCAGTGTTTGTTAACCTATTATTAGAGCAGTCAGTACAGACTGCACAGTCCAGAGAGATGAACAGCACAATTTTTTGCGTTCTTGACTTGCTAAAAGATTATGAAACGTTTTCTACTGTAAAGCCTATATTAGGTTGAGACAAAGTGTGACCAAAATCAGTTCTGTTTAAATGAACAATTATAAAATACTTTCTACAACAATAAAGCCATGCTTGTCTTAATTGTCACCACAATGATGAGCATCTGAGAAGCCTGTGTTATATTGATGATTGCTTAATCTACCTGGATCACCCCATAATCTGGACTCAATCGAGCTGAATCTCTGCTAACACAAACTTGAGTTGGTGCCTTATATGAAATATTGTGCAGATAGTAGGGTGTATTCAAACATGGCAGATGTGTTGTGAAATTTATGCAACCAAAAATCAACCTTACCCCTCTGAACATGAACTCAAATCTGTAGTTTTTTTTGTGTGTTTTTCCCCCAAAAAATACCAAAATGGCCCCCATGGGGTTTTTTCATCGAAAAGACGCTGCGGCCAGATATTAGCTGTAAATCAATGAGAAATCGCTCCACATCTCTGCAATAGATAGGACGATCGCATCGGGTGTCAGCAGTGACAGCTGCTGTTATCTGTCGTTAACTGCAGATACTACTACTCCCAACATGGAACACACTCTGCTCAATGCTGGGAGCTGTAGACAGATCGCAACAGGTGTCAGAAGTTACACTCGCTGCGGTCTGTCTATTAATGCAGGTACTACAGCTCCCAGCATGGAGCAGAGTGTGTTCCATGTTGGGAGTAGTAGCCCCTGCAGTTAATGACAGATAACAGCAGCTGTCACTGCTGACACCCGATGTGATCGTCCTATCTATTGCAGAGTTGTGGAGCGGCTCTAAACAGGGCTCACATCTCTGCACTATACTCCGGCCAGTGATATGAATAGAACATCACCCATTCATATTTCCCTCTGAGAGCTGTGATTGGCTGCAAACAATTGGCCAATCCCCACTCTGGGCGGAAAATATGAATGAGTGATGTGAATTTCCAGCAGAGCAGAGATGCGAACACTGTATGGAGCCTCGGGTGTCAGGAGTGACACATGGGGCGATATATCTATTAGTAGAGGTACTACTACTCCCATCATGTAACAGACTGGGATGTCCCAGTCCATGATCGGAGTAGTAGCACTACATAAAAAATGTAAAAAATAGAGAGAAAAAAAAAGTACCCAACAAATTTTGAAAAAACGTCAAAGGGATCAAAAATGCAATTTCCACTCAAAGGCAAAAATGCCCAAAAAAGTGCACGAAAAAAGCGCCAAACACAGGAAAATGCTGTGGTGTTTTTTCTGGCATTTTTTTCTTATGTAGAAACTTAGCCTTAATGGATTCATTTGAAAAAACAAACAAGTGGGTGTTTTAATAGAACAGCCAAACTGATATGTTGTACCTTACCTATCAAAGTGCAACAAGAAAAAGTGGTGCTATTTTCTTTTAAATAAATTGCTCTACATGTTGTTAAAGAGTCACAGCTCTCTTTCCAAACACTTTGCAAGTATAGAAGAAAAAAAAAGACGTCTTGGAGCCAACTAAATGTGGCATTCTGCCCTATTAATCCTAATTGTAAGTGGATTTTGGGATAGTGCTTCTTTATAAATTGAATTTCTCAGCCCATATTTTTGACATAAGCTGCAGACATAGTCAGATAAGTGACAGAAAATAATCTAACATATCCTTGCTACTGTTATAGGTTTGCCACAACCTATAAAATGATGATGTCACCTTGGGCTCAAGTGGCAAGGAGGCACTGTTTTGGTCCCAGCCATCAGACACTTATCCCCTATCCTTAGGTCAGTTCCCACTGGGTGTGGCGCACGGACACTCTCATCAGCAGAAAACCCATATTGTTAGCTGGCACTCGTAAAATCTCTGGTAAACCACTTTGATGTCTTTCCTTCTTCAAATTTTATGGCAAGCTTATATGTAGTTCTGTTTTAATGTGACCAAAATAAAGACTTTTACGAGTGTCTGCTGACATTATGTGTTTCCTTTTTCTCTGGTTCTCATTGCATGCTACCATCAAGGGGACCTTAACTATCTTCAGTCTGGAGACATATACACACACAGGGATCACCCTTTGGGTCTACTATCATCATTATCATGATTGCTTTTTATTCCATTTATTGTGAGATGTGGTAACATGTTTTCAAAGCTCAGACATTTCTGCAAACATCAAATATGTTTATGTTTTTTTTAGTTTTTTCTTTTTACATCATTCTTTTTTTTTTTTTCAAATGATTCAATTTAAACAAATTACATAGCCATCCCTATGAAGAGGAATATAAACAAAAATGGGAAAGTGGATCAAACTGTGGCAAAAGTCACCAGAAAACGCATGGCGACCGTTACTAAGCAGTCCATCTTAGAATAAAATGGGGTAAGTGCCAAAGGCACAACAGATAATCAGGGGCAGGGAGAAAGAGGGAGAAGAGGGGAGAGGAAACAGTTAGGAATGGGAAACAAAGGACAACATAAACACTCAAACCAGAAACAACAGCCATTGAGGAACCAGATAGGAGGGGAGAAGGAATCCCAAACAGTACGAGAATTTTTATCATGATTTATTTTTAAATATTTTTGAAAACATTTTTTTTTACTCTTACTCTAGGGGACTTCTATAAGCAATTATTTGATTGCTTAATCATTTAATATATTTCTAATGAAATGCATTTTATTAATTTATCAGTGATCTGCTTGTACAACCTGCCTATGGCACCACCAATGATGCTTAGGACAGCTGTTAAAATGCTGTTGTCAGCTGTGACAGCAGCATTTAAAAAGTTAATAGCTGGCTTGAGAAATCACTCCATGCCAGCTATTTACATTGACCCTCTGCTGCTGAAAGCAGCCAGGTGCTGCCTGGCATGGAAAAAGCTCAAGTCCTGAGCCCGCTCCATACACTGTTTACAAAATGTGTTCCATATATTGAATGTTGTTTATGTATGTTTTTTATTGTGTTTGGATTTATATTTTGTTAATAAAAGTGAGTCCACTGAAGCCTTTAACCACCAACAAGAGTCAATTGTTTCTGGGGTATGACGGTGGTAGTAGGGTTCAGTGGAAGTAGACCATTCCATGGTCAAGTAAGCCCCAGAGCAGAAAGCATTGGAGCAGGAGGGGCACATGACTAGGGTAGTCTGTACAGCCAGGGAGAGATAGGATGGGATTAAGGAGAGAGAGAGGTGTAATGGTGGGAGGAGGATATGGCCTGCGGGGAGGGATCAGTCTCCGGAGCAGCCAACAAGGAAGAAGATTCCTGCAGGCCCATCCTTTGTTTTGGAGTATCACCCTGTCGTTCTGTGACCATGCTCAGGGGTCCACATAGATACAGTAGAATCTTCTGTAAAGTGGGCGCTCACCTTGTACATGAAAAAATGCACCTATCACCCCTATTAATGGGGTATAAAATGCTGTGGTAGAGCTGCTTGGCCTGAGCGGTGCAAAAGAGGAGCAAACTGTCCTGTAGAACGTGGTACTAAGGTGAATAAAAAAATCTTTTAATGTCAAGTGCTGCTTATCCCAATGGATTCCAAATCAGGAATAATCTTCAACTCCAAAGTGGACTTGTTTATTTGGAGTACAATAAAATATTAACCCCTTAAGGACTGAGCCCTTTTTCACCTTAAGGACTCAGCCATTTTTTGCAATTCTGACCACTGTCACTTTAAACATTAATAACTCTGGAATGCTTTTAGTTATCAATCTGATTCTGAGATAGTTTTTTCGTGACATATTCTACTTTAACATAGTGGTAAAATTTGTTGGTAACTTGCATCCTTTCTTGGTGAAAAATCCCAAAATTTGATGAAAAATTAGAAAATGTTGCATTTTTCTAACTTTGAAGCTCTCTGCTTGTAAGGAAAATGGATATTCCAAATATTTTTTTTTTATTCAGATATACAATATGTCTACTTTATGTTTGCATGATAAAATTGACGTGTTTTTACTTTTGGAAGACACCAGAGGGCTTCAAAGTTCAGCAGCAATTTTCCAATTTTTCACAAAATTTTGAAACTCGCTTTTTTTCAGGGACCAGTTCAGGTTTGAAGTGGATTTGAAGGGTCTTCATATTAGAAATACCCCATAAAAGACCCCATTATAAAAACTGCACCCCCCAAAGTATTCAAAATGACATTCAGTCAGCTTTTTAACCCTTTAGGGGTTTCACAGGAAGAGCAGCAAAGTGAAGGAGAAAATTCACAATCTTCATTTTTTACACTCGCATGTTTTTGTAGACCCAATTTTTCAATTTTTGCAAGGGGTAAAAAGGAGAAAATTTTTACTTGTATTTGAAACCCAATTTCTCTCGAGTAAGGATATACCTCATATGTCTATGTTAATTGTTCGGCGGGCGCAGTAGAGGGCTCAGAAGGGAAGGAGGGACAAATGGTTTTTGGGGGGCATGTCACATTTAGGAAGCCCCTATGGTGCCAGAACAGCAAAAAAAAAACACATGGCATACCATTTTGGAAACTAGACCCCTCGGGTAACATAACAAGGGGTAAAGTGAACCTTAATAACCTACAGGTGATTCACGACTTTTGCATATGTAAAAAAAAAAAAAAAAAATTCCCTAAAATGCTTGGTTTCCCAAAAGTTTTACATTTTTAAAAAGGGTAATAGCAGAAAATACCCCCCAAAATTTGAAGCCCAATTTCTCCCGATTCAGAAAACACCCCATATGGGGGTGAAAAGTGCTCTGCTGGCGCACTACAGGTCTCAGAAGAGAAGGAGTCACATTTGGCTTTTTGAAAAAAATTTTGCTCTGGGGGAATGCCACATTTAGGAAGCCCCCATGGTGCCAGAACAGCAAAAAAAAAAAACACATGGCATACCATTTTGGAAACTAGACCCCTCGGGGAACGTAACAAGGGGTTAAGTGAACCTTAATACCCCACAGGTGTTTCACAACTTTTGCATATGTAAAAAGAAAATGTTTTTTTTTACCTAAAATGCCTCTTTTCCCAAAAATTTTATATTTTTAAAAAGGGTAAAAGCAGAAAATACCCCCCAAAATTTGTAACACAATTTCTCCCGAGTACGGCAATACCCCATATGTGGCCCTAAACTGTTGCCTTCAAATACGACAGCGCTCCAAAGTGAGAGCGCCATGCGCATTTGAGGCCTAAATTAGGGACTTGCATAGGGGTGGACATAGGGGAATTCTATGCCAGTGATTCCCAAACAGGGTGCCTCCAGCTGTTGTAAAACTCCCAGCATGCCTAGACAGTCAACGGCTGTCTGGCAATACTGGGAGTAGTTGTTTTGCAACAGCTGGAGGCTCCGTTTTGGAAAAAGTGGCGTACCAGACGTTTTTCATTTTTATTGGGGAGGGGGGCTGTGTAGGGGTATGTGTATATGTAGTGTTTTTTACTTTTTATTTTATTGTGAGTTAGTGTAGTGTACTGTTTTTAGGGTACAGTCGCACGGGCGGGGGTTCACAGTAGTTTCTCGCTGGCAGTTTGAGCTGTGGCAGAAAATTTGCTGCAGCTCAAACTTGCAGCCGGATACTTACTGTAATCCTCCGCCCATGTGAGTGTACCCTGTACATTCACATTGGGGGGGAGAAACATCCAGCTGTTGCAAAACTACAACTCCCAGCATGTACGGTCTATCAGTGCATGCTGGGAGTTCTAGTTTTGCAACCGCTGGAGGCTCCGTTTTGGAAACAGTGGCGTACCAGACGTTTTTCATTTTTATTGGGATGGGGAGGGGGGCTGTGTAGGGGTATGTGTATACGTAGTGTTTTTTACTTTTTATTGTGTGTTAGTGTAGTGTTTTTAGGGTACAGTCGCATGGGCGGGGGGTTCACAATAGTTTCTCGCTGGCAGTTTGAGCTGCGGCAGAAAATTTGCTGCAGCTCAAACTTGCAGCCGGATACTTACTGTAATCCTCCGCCCATGTGAGTGTACCCTGTACGTTCACATTGGGGGGGGGGGAGAAACATCCAGCTGTTGCAAAACTACAACTCCCAGCATGTACGGTCTATCAGTGCATGCTGGGAGTTGTAGTTTTGCAACAGCTGGAGGCACACTGGTTGTGAAACACCGAGTTTGGTAACAAACTCAGTGTTTTGCAACCAGTGTGCCTTCAGCTGTTGCAAAAGCTACAACCCCCAGCATGTACGGACAGCGGTAGGGCATGCTGGGTCTTGTAGTTATGCAACAGCTGGAGGCATACTACTTTGGCTGGGGATGCTGGGGACTGTAGTTATGCAACAGCTGGAGACACACTGGTTTGCTACATAACTCAGTGTGCCTTCAGCTGTTGCAAAACTAAAACTCCCAGCAGTCACCGACAGCTAACGGGCATGCTGGGAGTTGTAGTTATGCAACCAGCAGATGCACTACTACAACTCCCAGCATGCACTTTAGCTGTTTGTGCAAGCTGGGAGTTCTAGTTTTGCAACCGCTGGAGGCTCCGTTTTGGAAACAGTGGCGTACCAGACGTTTTTCATTTTTATTGGGATGGGGAGGGGGGCTGTGTAGGGGTATGTGTATACGTAGTGTTTTTTACTTTTTATTGTGTGTTAGTGTAGTGTTTTTAGGGTACAGTCGCATGGGCGGGGGGTTCACAATAGTTTCTCGCTGGCAGTTTGAGCTGCGGCAGAAAATTTGCTGCAGCTCAAACTTGCAGCCGGATACTTACTGTAATCCTCCGCCCATGTGAGTGTACCCTGTACGTTCACATTGGGGGGGGGGAGAAACATCCAGCTGTTGCAAAACTACAACTCCCAGCATGTACGGTCTATCAGTGCATGCTGGGAGTTGTAGTTTTGCAACAGCTGGAGGCACACTGGTTGTGAAACACCGAGTTTGGTAACAAACTCAGTGTTTTGCAACCAGTGTGCCTTCAGCTGTTGCAAAAGCTACAACCCCCAGCATGTATGGACAGCGGTAGGGCATGCTGGGTCTTGTAGTTATGCAACAGCTGGAGGCATACTACTTTGGCTGGGGATGCTGGGGACTGTAGTTATGCAACAGCTGGAGACACACTGGTTTGCTACATAACTCAGTGTGCCTTCAGCTGTTGCAAAACTACAACTCCCAGCAGTCACCGACAGCTAACGGGCATGCTGGGAGTTGTAGTTATGCAACCAGCAGATGCACTACTACAACTCCCAGCATGCACTTGAGCTGTTTGTGCAAGCTGGGAGTTGTAGTTACACAACAGCTGAAGGTACACTTTTCCATAGAAAAAATGTGCCTCCAGCTGTTGCAAAACTACAAGTCCCAGCATGCCCATAAGGGCATGCTGGGAGTTGTGGTGGTCTGCCTCCTGCTGTTGCATAACTACAGCTCCCAGCATGCCCTTTTTGCATGCTGGGAGCTGTTGCTAAGCAACAGCAGGAGGCTGTCACTCACCTCCAACGATCCAGTCACATGAGGTCAGTCCCTCGTCGTCGCCGCCGCGGCCGTCGCTCCTGGGGCCCCGATCCCAACATTGACGACGGGGATCGGGGTCCCCAGCACCTGGGGTGCACGTCCCGCACCCGCTCACGTCCTCCGGAAGAGGGGCGGAGCGGGTTGCGGGAGTGACACCCGCACCAGGCGCCCTGATTGGTCGGCCGGGAAACCGGCCGACGAATCAGGGTGATCGTGAGGTGGCACCAGTGCCACCTCACCCCTGCAGGCTCTGGCTGTTCGGGGCCGTCAGAGACGGCCCCGAACAGCCTGTAATTCCGGGTCACTGGAGACCCGATTGACCCGGAATCTGCCGCAGATCGCTGGACTGAATTGTCCTGCGATCTGCGGCCATCGCCGACATGGGGGGCATAATGACCCCCCTGGGCGATATGCCCCGATACCTGCTGAACAATTTCAGCAGGCATCGGGCACCGGCTCCCCTCCAGCTAGCGGCGGGGGGCCGGGATTTGACAAGACGTACTCAAACGTCCTGAGTCCTTAAGGACTCGGAAAAGGGGCCGTTTGAGTACGTCCTGCGTCCTTAAGGGGTTAAAAGGACCAATGACGTTTTCTTCGGGGTGTTCTTAGATCTTCCTCAGATATGGGGTGAATGCACCTCAAAACACATCATTAATCTTTTATTATTTTATTGTTCTGCAAATAAACAAATCCACTTGGACTTGGAATTAAAGGGGTATTCCAGGCAAAACCTTTTTTAATATATATCAACTGGCTCAGGAAAGTTAAACAGATTTGTAAATTACTTCTGTTAAAAAATCTTAATCCTTCCAATAGTTATTAGCTTCTGAAGTTTTCTGTCTAACTGCTCAATGATGATGTCACGTCCCGGGAGCTGTGCATGATGGGAGAATATCCACATAGGAACTGCACAGCTCCCGGGACATGAGTCATCAGAGACCAGTTAGACAGAAAACAACAACTTAATTTCAGAAGCTAATAACTATTGGAAGGATTAAGATTTTTTAATAGAAGTAATTTACAAATCTGTTTAACTTTCTGGAGCCAGTTGATATATATATATATATATATATATATATATATATATATATATATAAAAAAGTTTTGGCCTGGAATACCCCTTTAATTTTCATTGGGATTAGCAGCACCTGACATGAGAAGGGCTTTCTTTCTTCATTTTTTGTAATGGGTGCTGGGGAAGATACCCAGCCTGTTGGTGGAATCTCTGTGGCATGGGCCCAAGGTAGGGGTTGAGTCTCTGAACATGGTGCCCATGGGCCTGGTGCCTTATAGCTAAGGGTAAAGTAGGACACCCCATCAGTTTTACAGTTTTAATAAAAAGAAACAGAGATGATAGGGTTGCCTTCAAGTCCCTCTTCTGCTTGATTACTAGACATTTTATGGGTAATTACCAAAAAGTATTACATGTTTATAAGATGTGTTGTATATATTGTATGTTGTTTACATATTGTCATTTATTTGTGTTTGACTTTGTGTTTTGCTAATAAAAGTGTGTTCGCTGTGGCCTTAAGCCACCAACAAGAGTCAATTGTTTCTGAGATATGGGGGTGGTGGTAAAGTTCAGTCAAAAGTAGACTATCCCATGGTCACGTCTTTTTGCTGAGAAGCACAATAAAACTGTCTTGGCAGCCAGCGAAGAAATACTGGTGAAATATAGGATATCAGGCAACACACAGAGTTCTGAAACAATCTCCAACTTCTGGTTAGGGCTCATTGTAATGTGCACAGAGTTCTAAACATTCAACAACTTCTGGCTAGGGCCCCATTGTGTTCCGAAATAATCACTAGTTGTGAGCTAGGGCCCCTTTATGACAGGTAAAGATTTCCAAAACAATCACTGGCGGCTAACTAGAGCTCATCCTGAATCACTAGCAGCTGACTAGAGGTCATCCTGAATCACTAGCAGCTGGCTAGAGCTCATCCTGAATCACTAGCGGCTGGCTAGAGCTCTTCCTGAATCACTGGCGGCTGGCTAGAGCTCTTCCTGAATCACTGGCGGCTGGCTAGAGCTCATCCTGAATCACTGGCGGCTGGCTAGAGCTCATCCTGATTCACTGGCGGCTGGCTAGAGCTCTTCCTGAATCACTGGCGGCTGGCTAGAGCTCATCCTGAATCACTGGCGGCTGGCTAGAGCTCATCCTGAATCACTGGCGGCTGGCTAGAGCTCATCCTGAATCACTGGCGGCTGGCTAGAGCTCATCCTGAATCACTGGCGGCTGGCTAGAGCTCATCCTGAATCACTGGCGGCTGGCTAGAGCTCATCCTGAATCACTGGCGGCTGGCTAGAGCTCATCCTGAATCACTGGCGGCTGGCTAGAGCTCATCCTGAATCACTGGCGGCTGGCTAGAGCTCATCCTGAATCACTGGCGGCTGGCTAGAGCTCATCCTGAATCACTGGCGGCTGGCTAGAGCTCATCCTGAATCACTGGCGGCTGGCTAGAGCTCATCCTGAATCACTGGCGGCTGGCTAGAGCTCATCCTGAATCACTGGCGGCTGGCTAGAGCTCATCCTGAATCACTGGCGGCTGGCTAGAGTTCATCCTGAATCACTGGCGGCTGGCTAGAGCTCATCCTGAATCACTGGCGGCTGGCTTGAGCTCATCCTGAATCACTGGCGGCTGGCTAGAGCTCATCCTGAATCACTAGCGGCTGGCTAGAGCTCATCCTGAATCACTAGCGGCTGGCTAGAGCTCATCCTGAATCACTAGCGGCTGGCTAGAGCTCATCCTGAATCACTAGCGGCTGGATAGAGCTCATCCTGAATCACTAGCGGCTGGCTAGAGCTCATCCTGAATCACTAGCGGCTGGCTAGAGCTCATCCTGAATCACTAGCGGCTGGCTAGAGCTCATCCTGAATCACTAGCGGCTGGCTAGAGCTCATCCTGAATCACTAGCGGCTGGCTAGAGCTCATCCTGAATCACTAGCGGCTGGATAGAGCTCATCCTGAATCACTGGCGGCTGGCTAGAGCTCATCCTGAATCACTAACGGCTGGCTAGAGGTCATCCTGAATCACTAGCGGCTGGCTAGAGCTCATCCTGAATCACTAGCGGCTGGCTAGAGCTCATCTTGAATCAGTAACGGCTGGCTAGAGCTCATCCTGAATCACTAGCGGCTGGCTAGAGCTCATCCTGAATCACTAGCGGCTGGCTAGAGCTCATCCTGAATCAATAGCGGCTGGCTAGAGCTCATCCTGAATCACTGGCGGCTGGCTAGAGCTCATCCTGAATCACTGGCGGCTGGCTAGAGCTCATCCTGAATCACTGGCGGCTGGCTAGAGCTCATCCTGAATCACTGGCGGCTGGCTAGAGCTCATCCTGAATCACTGGCGGCTGGCTAGAGCTCATCCTGAATCACTGGCGGCTGGCTAGAGCTCATCCTGAATCACTGGCGGCTGGCTAGAGCTCATCCTGAATCACTGGCGGCTGGCTAGAGCTCATCCTGAATCACTGGCGGCTGGCTAGAGCTCATCCTGAATCACTGGCGGCTGGCTAGAGCTCATCCTGAATCACTAACGGCTGGCTAGAGCTCATCCTGAATCACTAGCGGCTGGCTAGAGCTCATCCTGAATCACTAGCGGCTGGCTAGAGCTCATCCTGAATCACTAGCGGCTGGCTAGAGCTCATCCTGAATCACTAATGGCTGGCTAGAGCTCATCCTGAATCACTAGCGGCTGGCTAGAGCTCATCCTGAATCACTAATGGCTGGCTAGAGCTCATCCTGAATCACTAGCGGCTGGCTAGAGCTCATCCTGAATCACTAGTGTTCACAAACAAACACCATTTGTTGGCTAGGATCCCACTGTGACATGCAAAGAGTTCTAAACCAATCACCAGGCCCTATTGTGATACAAATAACGTTTAGAAACAATTACCAGCTGCTAACTAGGACCTGATTGTGAAACAATGTCCAGTAACAATCTCCAGCTACTGGCTTGGGCCCCATTGTGACACTCACAGAATTCCAAAACAATGTGACACGCAAAGAATTCCAAAACAATGTGACATGCACAGTTGTAAACATTTACTAGCTTCTGGCTGGGGCCCCATTATGACATGCACAATGTTTTGAAAAGATCACCATCTGCTGGCTAGGGCCACATTGTGACACCCACATAATTCCAAAACAACCACCATCTGCTGGCTAGGGCCCCATTGTGACATCAGAAATAATCGCCAGCTGCTAGCTAGGGCCCTATTGTGACAGAGTTGTGACAGAGTTGTGACAGAGTTGTGACAGAGTTCAGAAGCAATCACCAGCTTTTGGCTAGGGCCCTATTGTGACACGCCCAGCCTTCAAAACCAATCACCAGTTGCTGGCTAATGGCCCATTGTGACACACAGAATTCCAAAACAATCAGCAGTTGCTGGCTAGGGCTCATTATTACATGCAGTGTTCCAAAACAATCACTAGCAGTCGGCTTGGGCCCCATTGTGACATGCACAGAATACTGCAACAGTCACTGCCGCTGGCTAGGGTCCTATTGTGACATGCACAGTGTTCCGAAACAATTACCAGCAGGAGGCTAGGGCTCAATTGTCACACACACAATTCTGAAACATTCACCAACTGGCCAGGGCCATTGTGACATGCATAAAGTTCCTAAACGATCATCATCTTCCAGCTAGTGCCCTATTGTTGTGTATAAATGGCCTTTTTGGGTGCAATTTGATTATTTACCATCATATCAAGGTGGACACCACCATAAATTCAACAATTTTCACAAAATCATGATGGAAAAGGGGAACAAAAAAAAGTGAGAAAAAGTAATATGATGAAAAAATTGAAATATAATTTTTTTTATGACATCTAAAATAAATGTTTGGAAAATTATTATGGAAATTTTTAAAAATCTCCTTAAAATACAGTCCCTCAACTTGAATAGGCATACAGTTCACACATGGTCGTGAACTGCTGTAGTCCCTTCTATACAGTAACGTCGATAACAGGCTTATAATAGCTGATTCCAGAGACCACTAGCAGTGCTTACATATTAAACTGCTGGCGAGAGAATGAATGCAGTATTTCTTTCAGTCGTATTATAGAAATAATGTCTGTTACATACTTTTGTTATATAACCAGCAAGGTGTAACTTATCTTAGTCTTGTTATCGTATTGAATGGGTGTCCTTTATTAGTTGCACTGTTGTTTTATTACAGAGCTATTAGTTTTGTGACTATTTGTTCACAGTATACTCTGTGGCTTTAGTTATCAGCAGTGGTGATTAAACTGTGTACCATACATTATAAATTTTCTAGAGATACAGAGCCATTTAACTGTGTAAGGGTTGGGTTCCACCTTGTATGTGGGCTGCGTATTTCATGCTGCGCAAAATCCACTATTTCTAAATACATAAAGGGAATCAACAAGGTAAAGGAGGAGAGTACATTTAACCTCTTAAAGATGAACTCCGCCCCTAGACATTTTATCCCCTATTCAAAGGATAGGGGATAAGATGGCTGATCTCTGGGCCGGCACTGCAAATTTCTGAACACGGAAGTTTGGGAGCTTCCTTTTTTGTGATGGGAGGGGGCATGACAGCAAGTGCATAGCTGTCCCACATCCTCCCATAGACATGAATGGAGGGGCTGTGGTCCCCTGTCATCTGGCATGGAGTGGAGTTCATTCGGTGCTCAGGATGACTGGGGTGCCGAGTCGGCAATCGCTGGGTGTCCTAGCAGCTGGATCTTATCCACGTAGCTGTACAGCCTTGTTCCACTTCTGAACTATAAGGGACACTTAGCAGATGAGGGCACTTCTTAGCCAGTTGGTCCTGACTGCTGTTAGCAGCCAGGACCCGCGGTTAATGCCGGACATCGCTGATTGAGCAGATGCTTGGAATTAACCCTGTAGAATGTAAAAAAACTACTCCCGGCTAGCTAAGCGGACTGATCAGAATCGCCGCGGTGAAATCGCTATGTCTCAATCAGCTGAGAGGACGGCGGGAGGGACCTGCCTCCTCGTCATTCGATCGGTGCTCATACGCTCCAATCAGCTTTGGCAGGCTCGAGCAATGGAGCACCGATTACACTGATCAATGTTGCTCTGTGGAGCAGCAATGAACATTATATGCAATCTGAAGAACGGGAGTAAAAAAAAGGGCAGAAAAAAAAGTTAATAAAAGTGAATTAAGCCCTTCCCTAATAAAAGTTTTGATCATCCCCTTTTTCCCTTTTTTTTTAAATAAAATAATGTTAAGAAAAATAAATGTAAACATATGTAGTATTGCCACATGCAAAAATGTCTAAACTGTTAAAATATAATGTTAATTAAGTTGCACGGTCAATGGCGTACACATAAAAAAATGCTCAAGTGCAAAACTGGGCATTTTGTGTGACTTCATATATAAAAAAAAAATTATAAAAGCGATCAAAAGGTCCCATTAAGAAAAAAAATACCTGTACCAATAAAAACTACAGATCACAGCACAAAAAATGTGATACATACATTACCATATAAGAAAAAATAGGGGTCAGAAGAAGACAATTTTAACCACACTAATTTTCATAATTTTTTTTAAAGTAGTAAAATAAAATAAAACCTATATAAATTGTGTATCGTAATTGTATGGATCATTTTTACTGAAAAGTGCATTGCGTAGAAACAGAAATCCCCAAAGGTTACAATTTTTTTTTATTCACCCCACAAATATATATATATATTTTTTTTTGTTTAAAAGCCTTATGATTATTTGAAGAGAGGGAGGAAAAAACAAAAGTGCAAAAATGAAAATGAGCCCAGTCCTTAACCCCTTAAGGACAAAGCCCATTTCCACCTTAAGGACCAGAGCGTTTTTTGCACATCTGACTACTGTCACTTTAAGCATTAATAACTCTGGGATGCTTTTACTTATGAATTTGATTCAGAGAAAGTTTTTTTGTGACATATTCTTCTTTAACATAGTGGTAAATTTTCGTCGATACTTGCATAATTTCATGGTGAAAAATTCCCAAATTTCATGAAAAATTTGCAAATTTAGCATTTTTCTAACTTTGAAGCTCTCTGCTTGTAAGGAAAATAGACATTTTAAATACATTTTATATTGATTCACAAATACAATATGTCTAGTTTGTGTTTGCATGATAAAGTTGAGATGTTTTTACTTTTGGAAGACATCAGAGGGCTTCAAAGTACAGCAGCAATTTTCCAAATCGGAATTTTTCAGGGACCAGTTCAGTTTTGCAGTGGATTTGAGGGGCCTTCATATTAGAAATACCCCATAAATGACCCCATTATAAAAACTGCACCCCTCAAAGTATTCAAAATGACATTCAGAAAATTTGTTAACCCTTTAGGTGTTTTACAGGAATAGGAGAAAATCTTCATTTCTTACACTCACATGTTCATGTAGACCAAGTTTTTGAATTTTTACAGGGGTTAAAGGAGAGAAATCCCCCCCCCCCCAATATTTATAACCCAATTTCTCTTGTGTAAGGAAATCCCTCAAATGTGGATGTAAAGTCTTCTGTGGGCGCAGCAGAGGGCTCAGAAGGGAAGTAGCGACAATGGAATTTTGTAAAGTGAGTTTTTCTAAAATCGTTTTGGGGGCATGTCACATTTAGGAAGCCCCTATGGTGCAAGAACAGCAAAAAAATAAATAAAAAAAATAAAATAAAAAACACATGGCATACTATTTTGGAAACTACACCCCTCAAGGAACGTAACAAGGGGTACAGTGAACCTTAACACCCCACAGGTGTTTGATGACTTTTTGTTAAAGTCAGATGTGTAAATTAATTAATTTTTTCCACTAAAATGCTGGTCTTCACCCAAATATTTTTTTCTTTACAAGAGGGTAATAGGAGAAAATGCCCCCCAATATTTGTAACCCCATCTCTTCTGAGTATGGAAATACCCCATGTGTGGACGTCAAGTGCACTGCAGGCGCACTACAATGCTCAGAAGAGAAGGAGTCACATTTACCTTTTGGAAATGGTTTTTGGAGGGCATGTCCCATTTAGGAAGCCCCTATGGTGCCAGAACAGCAAAAAAAAAACTAGAACAAAAAACACATGGCATACTATTTTGGAAACTACACCTCTCAAGGAACGTAACAAGGGGTACATTGAGCCTTAGCACCCCATAGTGTGTGAAGGTGAAGTGTGAAGACTTTTCGTTAAAGTTGGATGTGTAAATGAATTTATTTTATTTTTTTGCAAAAATGGTAGTTTGCCCATAAATTTTACATTTTTACAAGGGGTAATAGAAGCAAATGCACCCCAAAAATGTGTAACCCCATCTCTTCTGAGTATGGAAATATCCCATGAGTGGATGTAAAGTGCTCTGCGGGCGAACTACAATGCTCAGAAGAGAAGGTGCGTCATTGGGCTTTTGGAGAGAGAATTTGGCTGGAATTCAAGTCGAGGGCCATGTGCCAGAACAGTGGACCCCCCATATGTGACTCTATTTCGGAAACTACACCCCTCACAGAATGTAACAATGGGCGCAGTGAGCATTTACACCCCACTGGTGTCTGACAGATTTTTGGCATCGGCAGCCATCACGCCCCCTCAATACAGTGCCATGACAGAGCCCGAGATTGCTGAAGGCCGCGCTCTGGTTCTCCCATAGAGTTGTATTTAGGGGGCGTGTTGGCCACCGCTTCGTGCGGTGGCCAACACGCCCCCTTCCCACGGACTGCCAGGGCCCCGTATGGGAGATCGCGGGGAGGGGGGGGCAGTGGTCGGACCCCCATGATCTGAAACTTATCCCCTATCCTTAGGATAAGGAATACGTTTTTCAATACTGGATTACTCCTCTAAGAAGAAAAACTACCACAAAAGGGTCATAGTTTTATATTAGAGGGGTAAAGATTTAAAGTAATATGAGGAAGTATTACTCTAATCAGATGGATACATGGAATAGCCTTCCTGTAGAAGTGGTAGAATACAGTGAAGTCTGCGAGTCTGTGAGAAGTTTGTGAGTCTAAGCATGTATGGGATAAACATGAGGCTATCCCATATCTCCCAACTTTTGCTTAGAGCAAAGAGGGACAAGCCATGCCCATAGCCACACCCCTAACCCCACCCTCAGCCACACCCCTAACCACGCCCAGCTTCCTTAAATATTCTCCCACTGCTGTATATAATACATTGTACACGCAGAAAGGGAATATCTCTTTAACAACAAATTATGCTGTTAGCACCTATAGCGCTCTACACAGTAATAATAAACTTCTTTGTGTCCCTTATAGTAGAGTTGGTAGATTTAGTTGGGGAAGAGTCGAGTTCTAGCAAGAAGCCACATGTATTTATATGTGGTGGTGGGTGTGCACAAGATAGTCTTGAGAGAGGGAGGTAACACTCCTGAAACATTGCCTGACGGACAGTGCTCGTTTACGCTAAGCTGCCAAACTTCCAGCCCGGAGGAGATGCATTTGATTAAGGCTAAAGGACATGAGACCTCGGCGGAGGCAGAAGATTCCTGTTAAAGCCTAATCTATGAACTGTTCGCTACAAGTCACTGGGTGAATCTCCAATGTATATCTTCATTTCGTTGATACATTACATGTTAAGCATGAAAAGGAGATAACATTTTGGATATAAGCAATCCCGTTGATCAGTGTGTTTTGTTACTATATGAACTGTCTAATGCTTGGGCTAGGGAGCCCCTTGATTCAACATGTGTGGGAGCCACCCAGGTGCTATTCCTGTGATCCGATTTTTCTACTATTTGACTCTCGGTGCACAGAGCCCTGCTTGTCCTCAGTGTACAGAACCCTGCTTGTCCTCAGTGTACAGAGCCCTGCTTGTCCTCGGTGCGCAGAGCCCTGCTTATCTTCAATGTACAGAACCCAGCTTGTCCTCAGCATACAGAGCCCTGCTTGTCCTCAGTGTACAGAGCCCTGCTTATCCTCAATGTACAGAACCCAGCTTGTCCTCATTGCACAGAGCCCTGCTTGTCCTCGGTGCACAGAGCCCTGCTTGTTCTGTGTACAGAGCCCTGCTTGTCCTCAGTGTACAGAGCCCTGCTTGTCCTCAGTGTACAGAGCCCTGCTTGTCCTCAGTCTACAGAGCCCTGCTTGTCCTCAGTGTACAGAGCCCTGCTTGTCCTCGGTGCACAGAGCCCTGCTTGTCCTCGGTGCACAGAGCCCTGCTTGTCCTCAGTGTACAGAGCCCTGCTTGTCCTCAGTGTACAGAGCCCTGCTTGTCCTCGGTGTGCAGAGCCCTGCTTATCCTCAGTGTACAGAACCCAGCTTGTCCTCATTGCACAGAGCCCTGCTTGTCCTCGGTGCACAGAGCCCTGCTTGTTCTCATTGTACAGAGCCCTGCTTGTCCTCAGTGTACAGAGCCCTGCTTGTCCTCAGTGTACAGAGCCCTGCTTGTCCTCAGTGTACAGAGCCCTGCTTGTCCTCAGTGCACAGAGCCCTGCTTGTCCTCGGTGCACAGAGCCCTGCTTGTCCTCAGTGTACAGAGCCCTTCTTGTCCTCAGTGTACAGAGCTCTGCTTGTCATCGGTGCACAGAGCCCTGCTTGTCCTCAGTGTACAGAGCCCTGCTTGTCCTCAGTGTACAGAGCCCTGCTTGTCCTCAGTGTACAGAGCCCTGCTTGTTCTCGGTGTGCAGAGGCCTGCTTGTCCTCGGTGCACAGAGCCCTGCTTGTCCTCAGTGCGCAGAGCCCTGCTTGTCCTCAGTGTGCAGAGCCCTGCTTGTCCTCATTGCACACTGCACAGAGCCCTGCTTGTCCTCGGTGCGCAGAGCCTTGCTTATCCTCAGTGTACAGAGCCCAGCTTGTCCTCAGTGTACAGAGCCCTGCTCGTCCTCAGTGTACAGAGCCCTGCTTGTCATCAGTGTACAGAGCCCTGCTTGTGCTCAGTGTACAGAGCCCTGCTTGTCCTCAGTGTACAGAGCTCTGCTTGTCCTCGGTGCGCAGAGCCCTGCTTGTCCTCGGTGCGCAGAGCCCTGCTTGTCCTCATTGCACAGAACCCTGCTTGTCCTCGGTGCACAGAGCCCTGCTTGTTCTCAGTGTACAGAGCCCTGCTTGTCCTCAGTGTACAGAGCCCTGCTTGTCCTCAGTGTACAGAGCCCTGCTTGTCCTCGGTGTACAGAGCCCTGCTTGTCCTCGGTGCGCAGAGCCCTGCTTGTCCTCGGTGCGCAGAGCCCTGCTTGTCCTCATTGCACAGAACCCTGCTTGTCCTCGGTGCACAGAGCCCTGCTTGTTCTCAGTGTACAGAGCCCTGCTTGTCATCAGTGTACAGAGCCCTGCTTGTGCTCAGTGTACAGAGCCCTGCTTGTCCTCAGTGTACAGAGCTCTGCTTGTCCTCGGTGCGCAGAGCCCTGCTTGTCCTCGGTGCGCAGAGCCCTGCTTGTCCTCGGTGCGCAGAGCCCTGCTTGTCCTCATTGCACAGAACCCTGCTTGTCCTCGGTGCACAGAGCCCTGCTTGTTCTCAGTGTACAGAACCCTGCTTGTCCTCAGTGTACAGAGCCCTGCTTGTCCTCAGTGTAGAGAGCCCTGCTTGTCCTCGGTGTACAGAGCCCTGCTTGTCCTCGGTGCACAGAGCCCTGCTTGTCCTCGGTGCACAGAGCCCTGCTTTTCCTCAGTGTACAGAGCCCTGCTTGTCCTCAGTGTACAGAGCCCTGCTTGTCATCAGTGCACAGAGCCCTGCTTGTCCTCAGTGTACAGAGCCCTGCTTGTCCTCAGTGTACAGAGCCCTGCTTGTTCTCTGTGTGCAGAGCCCTGCTTGTCCTTGGTGCGCAGAGCCCTGCTTGTCCTCAGTGCGCAGAGCCCTGCTTGTCCTCATTGCACACTGCACAGAGCCCTACTTGTCCTCTGTGCACAGAGCCCTGCTTGTCCTCAGTGTACAGAGCCCTGCTTGTCCTCAGTGTACAGAGCCCTGCTTGTCCTCAGTGTACAGAGTCCTGCTTGTCCTCAGTGGTCCTGAGCTCCTCAGGGTTACGGAACCCTTAGCGGAGGATGCAGAGGGCCCGGCCTCAGTGCAGGATCAGTGGGAGGGTAAGTGGGATTTTTATCACTTTTATTACTTTTGTTATTATTTATCCTTTTATTTAACCCTTTTATATGGTCTACAGTGTCTGAGTAGAGTCGGGTGTCAACACTATATGGACACTGTATGGGGGATATTAGTCTGTGTACAGTGTTTAATGGGAGTGGTCATGGTTTGGTGCAGTTAAATATCCCTTGTATGGTTATGTTATTGGTGATATTGGTCTGTGTATAGTGATTATTATTTCCTAAGAGTATGATAGTATTATTTAGTCACTGCAGTAGTAATATGTTATCACAGTGATTGTGGAGATATTATTTTATGTTTCTATACCCCAGCCTATGATTAAATCCAGCATGCCCCCCATGGTGTGTGGCTATATATACATTGTATGTATCGCCGCTCGCTTAATGTGGTAGTAGTTTAATGGGGGCTAGAGCTAAATGTCTTGCTTATACATGGGTCAATTAAGTGAGGGAAACGGCAGCTCTAGCTGCTTATCTATATGTCTGATGGCTTACTGGGGCTACTGGGCAGTTCTGCACAGTCTGGCGTCATTATTTAAATAATTATATATAAGATGTGCCCTTTTTTCACTTCAGCCCCGGCCCCCCAAAAATGTCTGTACAGGTCCCTGCTTGCAGTTTCATCAGTTTTTATTAGGTTTGGGACCAGCCTGTTATTATTTTAGGTAATATATTATCCACTACTGGTCTTCGACACCAGGTGCCACCCTAGTTTTCCCCTGACTGGGATTCTGCTCCCATTGTAACTTTAAACCATACTCAACATACAACGCTATAGACAGTCCAGATCTCTGAAATGGGTTAGTGGCTGGAAGAACTGACCAATCAGAATGGGCATACACTGACTGGTGTCTGGTAGCGTCTCCCTACAGTATAGGGAGGTACTAAATGTTTTGTACTACTCTATTCCTGTGCCGAGGTTAGCTGCTTCTTTGGACACCAGGTGAAAAGGCACCATTTTACTTTTTTAGGACACTGTGTGTACTGTACAGGATCCTGAAGAAGCTCCTGTCCTCTACATAGACAGTGATTTACAGCTCCCAGCAGATCTTTCTTACTCTTATATGGAAGGACTTGCTTTATCTATATTAGTTATCTACTTATTTTTCTTTATTCCTCACTTTTTCCTATTTTTGGATGACATGTTGGTGGCTTCAGAACCAATTACCAGGTTTCCAGAGTTATGGTCTCAAAATACAATAGTTTCACCATACAATGGTTGTCATTGAACCGCCCTGGCCATAGCTACTATTCTAAGTATTTACTGTGGCATGCACTGACTTAATACTGTAACTTTAAGGTACCACTGTATACTGTTTTATTTTACTAAAATGTTATTTGTTTTCAATATATTGTTATGGAGTGTAATTTTCTCTTTTTTTGTGATACATTATTTTCTTATTAGAAATGTTTACAAGTATCCCCCAAAAAATATTTTTGCTAGTAAAACATTCCTTGTCTGAAATGTTTATTTATGAATAAAATGATAATTATTAGAAGTGTTGGTTACACCTACGACTCCTAAACGTAAAGTTATTTACAACATAATACAGCACAGTCTGTTCTGCAATGCTCTTCAAGTTACCATTTTATATACAGCAACAGACTAGGTTTTGGAAAAGTGAAAGTAACTTGAGCATAAAGCCAGAGCTCTTCGACCTATAAGAGCAGATCAGAAAATGGAATGGAGAAGGCAACATGTCTTTGCTACACAGGATTTTCCATGGAATATTTATCAGAACGGCACACCTTACTTTGGATACGGATTATAAATCAGATCATCTATACAAAATGAAGAGCTGAAGATCTACAGAAGGTACATACATATTAAGATTCAGTTCTTTTTCCTAAGAAGGTCATCCAGATTTATAACAGAATGTTTATAGTCGGTTGAATTTTCCCAGCCCAACTAACAATCTATTGGGATATAAAATGGGAACATTATATATTACGTTGGTAAACAAAAACATAAGTCATACATTCTCTATAGCTGAGAGTATAAGGCCTGGTCTGGGGCCGGTTATCACACCTAATCTTATTCTTAACACATGATCATAATTCTATTTATTGTCTGTATATTACATATTATTATAATTTGTAGGTAAATACAGAGGAATATTGTTAACAAAATAATTTCGTAATAAGAAAAACAAAGATTTCAACTCCTGTTGCTTTCACTTTCTATTTTGCTCGCTATGGTACTGATGTTTATCCTGGTCTTTATTTTATATAATGGTTTAAAAGACAATTTAAAAGAAAGGAAAAACCAGGTATTGGTAAAAATCCCTGTTACTGGGTTTTAAAATCAGTAATGATGATATTGATGGTGATCAGGGGTGTTAATTATAGGGGGTGCAGAGAAAGCAGTCGCACCAGAGTCCTGGTGTCTAAGGGGCCCCATGGCACATCTTCCCCATAAGAGACTAGTACCGTATATACTCGAGTATAAGCCGAGTTTTTCAGCACGATTTTTCGGTCTGAAAACGCCCCCCTCGGCTTATACTCGAGTGAACTCTCCGCCTGTCAATCCCTTCATCAGTAGTCTTCAACCTGCGGACCTCCAGATGTTGCAAAACTGCAACTCCCAACAAGCCGGGTGTTGTAGTTTTGAAACCTCTGGAGGTCCACAGGTTGAAGACCACTGCGGCCTTCGTCATCATCCAGCCCCCCCCCCTTCTGTTTTGTACTCACCCCCCATCGACGGGAAGTTAGGGTGAGCTGGTCCGGGCCATCTATGCTGCAGGGACCGTCCGGTGGGGATGGTTAGTCGTTGTGGGCTGTCCATTTTCACCGGGGGGGGGCCTCTTCTCCGCGCTTCGGGCCCAGCCCTGGAGTAGTGACATTGCCTTGACAATGACGCACATGGCAACGTCCCTGTGCGTCGTCGTCAAGGCAACATCAATAGTCCGGGCCCGAAGCGCGGAGAAGAGGCCCCCCCCGGTGAAAATGGACAGCCCGCAACGACTTACCATCCCAACCGGACGGTCCCTGCAGCATAGATGGCCCTGACCAGCTCACCCTAACTTCCCGCCAAGGGGGGGGGGGGGGGGTGAGTACAATACAAAAGGGGGGGGCTGGATGATGACGAAGGCCGCAGTGGTCTTCAACCTACGGACCTCCAGAGGTTTCAAAACTACAACACCCAGCATGCCCACTGATGAAGGGATTGACAGGCGGTGATGATGAAGGGGGGGGGGGATGATGACGGGGGTCTGGATGATTACATGGGGGGGATGATGTATTTCCCACCCTAGGCTTATAGTCAAGTCAATAACTTTTCCTGGGTTTTTGGGGTAAAATTAGGGGCCTCAGCTTATATTGGGGTCAGCTTATACTCGAGTATATGTGGTATTATAAATGGCATATGGGGCCCTGTTGCAGATTTTGCATCGGGGCCCAGAAACTACGAGTTACGCCGATGATGGTGATGATTGATTGATGATGGTGATGACTGATGATGATACTGATGATGATATTGATGATTTAACCATCAATCTAAACAATGTCCAATCCGTTTGATTCTTCAATGTATTTCATCTTGTCAACAAGGAAATCAAAAATCTTGTACATACGTGTATTAATGTTTAAGTAAACATATGTGGCATCTGAAAACAGTCTGACTCTGATCTGAAGAAGGGGGTGGCTCCCCCGAAACGCGTAATCTGTATTTTATTGTTTTTACTACAATAAACCTTCCAGTGTTTTGCACTATTACCACTTCATCTCTGGTTTGGTTTACTTCGTGGGAATCTGCAGCGCCTATTGGGGTCTTTTTGTTCTACCTGCCTAAAGTTTCATCAGGATTGGTTGTCTTTCCTCCCCTGTGACCTCCGGCTTGGCAGCAGTCCTACCATCTTTGCCACTTCTGGTAACCCCATTGTGGGTTGACACGCAAGTTTTCACTTGCTCTCAGGTGAGCAGCCACTACCTAGGGGTGTGTCTTAACCGACCCCCAAGTTTTTCATGTTGCTTACCCATACGGTATCACACGAGGCGCCTCCCTCCGGTCTCTCTTTTTTCTCTTTTACAGGCTACCCACCTCATATCTCGACCTCCTATCTCGACCTCCTATCCCGACCTCCTATACCGTCCTCATATTCCGTCCTCATATCTCAACCTCATATTCCATCCTCATATTCCTTCCTCATATCCCGACCTCCTATCTCGACCTCATTTTCCGTCCTTCTATCTCGACCTCTTATCCTGTCCTCATATCCCGACCTCATATCCTGTCCTCACATCCCGTCTTCATATACCATCCTCACATCCCGTCTTCATATACCGTCCTCATATCCCGACCTCATATCCCATCCTCATATTCTGTCCTCATATCCTGTCCTTATGTACCATCCTCATATCCTGTCCTCAGGTGGGACTGATTTGTGATGAAGATATTGTAAGCTGAAAATAGAACGGAACATGGCTTTGTGGGACTGGGCTTGATTTGCAAGCCAGACCGATGCACAAAAAGGGTAGATAATAAAATGGGTGGAGCTTAAAATGTGGGTGTGTCTTTGTGAAATGGGGTGTGACATGTAAGCCAGATTGACACATTCACCAGGAGATACAGAGCGGAGCTTGTGGAGTAAGGTACTGGAAGTCCCATATACTTACATGGGACTTGAAACAAAAACCCATCTTTTATATAAGGGTGTAGGTAAGGGTTAATTTAACTATCATATAATTTTATTTGACATATAAGTAATATGTGTACCAGGTATTATTGAAATATCTCCAGCCGTATGGAAGGTATGCAGGAACATACATTTCCCATTGATTTTCATGGGACTTTAAACAAAAACCCCGACCCTCACAAATGGGGGTAGTTAAAATAAAGGATAGTTAATTTAACCCTTAAGTGGACATATAAGTAACATGTGACCAAGTATTATCGAAATATCTCCAACCGTTTGGGAGTTATGTAGCAACATATATTTCCCATAGACTTGTATGGGACTTTAAACAATAACCCCGACCCTGGCAAATGGGGGTGAGTAAAGGTTAAATCACCTATCCTATGTTTGTTGTTGACATATAAGTAACGTGTTCCAAGTTTCACGTTAATATCTTTAGCCGTTTGGACGTGATGCTGGAACATACACACACACACACATACACACACCTTGGCCCTTATTTACTAAGAGTGTTGTGCAGGTTTCTTTGTGGGTTTTCTTTCCCTACAATTTATTTTCCATGGTATTTACTAAGGTTTCCCTACATTTTCCACTTTCCCTACACTTTGCTTTTTTTTTTACACATGCTCTGATCTGTCTGGTTTTCCTCTGGTTTTTGTAAAAATGTTGGGAACAGGCCCCTTTTTGGAGACCACACCCCCTTTCCCGGTGGGCACGCCCCTTTTTCGGGTTTTCTTAGCAAAATGTTGAGTTAGTCAGGGTTTTTTCAATTCTGGTCTAACATACTAGCCCTTGCTACAAAAATAGGCCAAGTACCCTGTCTAAATACTCACAGTTTGGCACTTTAACTCATTGGCATAGACTCAATCAACTAGGATAAAAGAATTATAGTTTGCCAGATAGCGCATTCTCCAAAACTAGTTTCATTGAGAAATTGGTCCACTATAATTTTAACAATATTGAAAGTTAATTGAGATAGTATCTACTGCATGCATGAGAAGATACGGGCCAGCCAACAGGGATTCTATTTCAAATTCCTTTAAGTATTGCTTCCATTGCTTTCAGAATTTCCCTTCTTAATCTAACACATGTAACCCTGAGGTAACCCATCTAGATTTGATCCATCACTGACCTCCATTCAACCATTCTAATCTCTATCCCCTACCTCCACTCACATATCCTGCTTTTTATGCTGGTTTGAAACTTGTTGTTGAAAGGTTTGTTAATTTACTGTTATTTTGGCTCAAAGTCAGGTTTGTATTGTACATTAAAGGAATCTGTCCGCTGTATATCATGCTCCGAGATACAGACATGGGCTGATAGGGATATAATATAAATGATACCTGTCTGTTACCTAATGGCTGCTTGAGCTGTGTAGTGGCCCCCAAATTTAATGGCAGCCCTGTTCTGATTACCCACAATTCCACTTACCATTCCATGGGTGGTTCATTTCCTGTTTCCTATTATAACCTTTTGAAACAATTAAAGATAGATAAATATGATCAATTGGGGACACTTATCGAAAGTTACATAGAGTGGAGCAGTTGCCTATAGCAACAGATTAGAGTGCTTCATTTATTTTCATTTTAAAAATGAAAGAAGCAAACTGATTGGTTGCTATGGGAAACCACACTGCTCTTCCTCTACACAGGTTTTGATAAATCTCCCCTAATGTTCTATCCAACTAGTACAATTAAATAAGGTCTAATATCAATCTGTATCCTGATGCTGTATCTGAAATGTCACATGCTGCTCCTTTAGGCTGCAAGCATGACTATACCTGTGGGTAAGTGTATTGAATTTAAAAAATGCATGATTAAACAATATACAGTACTAGCTAAAAATCTGGGGGCTCAGACAGTCACAGCAGCCCCATGTCTGTGTGGCATGTGTTGAAGACATATATGACCTACAGCAGGGGTCTCAAACTCCCAGCCCGCCAGGTATGTAGTGAAGGAAACTGTGTCTTGAAGCAGTTCTGTGTCCTGAGCAGAACAGAGACTGCACATGCATCAACCAATCACAGTGACTCAGCACTTTCCTCAGCTATTCGGGACACAGAACGCTTCAAGACACAGTTTTCTTCACTACTCAGGAGAGGAGAAGCGCAGTGCAGGACAGGTAAGGTTGTCTATGTGTGTGTGTCTGTCTGTCTGTGTGTGTGCATATGTGTATGTCTGTCTGTCCATGTGTGTGTGCATGTGTGGGTGTCTGTCTGCTTGTGTCTATGTGTGTGTGCATGTTTGTGTGTGTCTGTCTATGTGTTTGTGCATGTGTATGTGTCTGTCTGTCTATGTGTGTGTGCATGTGTGGGTGTCTGTCTGCTTGTGTGTGTGTGTGTGGGTGTGTCTGTCTGTCTATGTGTGTATGCATGTGTGGGTGTCTGTCTGCTTGTGTCTATGTGTGTGCATGTGTGTGTGTCTGTCTATGTGTGTGTGCATGTGTATGTGTCTGTCTATGTGTGTATGCATGTGTGGGTGTCTGTCTGCTTGTGTCTATGTGTGTGTGTCTGTCTGTCTATGTGTGTGTGCATGTGTGGGTGTCTGTCTGCTTGTGTCTATGTGTGTGTGTCTGTCTGTCTATGTGTGTGTGCATGTGTGTCTGTCTTCGTTTGTGTGTGCATGTGTGTCTGTCTGTCTATGTGTGTGTTCATGTGTGTCTGTCTGTCTATGTGTGTGTGCATGTGTGGCTGTCTGTCTATGTGTGTGTGTGCATGTGTGTGTGTCTGTCTATGTGTGTGCATGTGTGTGTCTGTCTGTCTGTCTATCTGTGTGTGCATGCCTGTCTGTCTATGTGTGTGTGTCTGTCTGTCTATGTGTGTGTGTCTGTCTGTCTATGTGTGTGTGCATGTGTGTGTGTCTGTCCATGTGTGTGCATGTGTGTGTGTGTGTCTGTCTATGTGTGTGTGCATGTGTGGGTGTGTGTCTGTGTGTGTGTGTGTGTGTGTGTGTGTGTGAGAGTCGGGGGGGGGAGGGGGGTAATTGAAAATGCTACCTAATGGGGGGAACCTGCTTCTACCTAATGTGGGAAACCTGCTTCTACCTAATGTGGGGAACCTGCTACTACCTAATGTGGGGAACCTGCTACTACCTAATGTGGGGAACCTGCTTCTACCTAATGTGGGAAAACTGCTACTACCTAATGTGGGGAACCTGCTGCCTAATGTGGGGAACCTGCTGCTACCTAATGTGGGGAACCTGCTGCCTACCTAATGTGGGGACCTGCTGCCTACCTAATGTGGGGAACCTGCTGCCTACCTAATGTGGGGAACCTGCTGCCTACCTAATGTGGGGACCTGCTGCCTACCTAATGTGGGGAACCTGCTACTACCTAATGTGGGGAACCTGCTGCCTACTAGTGTTGAGCGGCATAGGCCATATTCGAATTCGCAAATATTCGCGAATATATGGACGAATATTCGCCATATTCGCGAATATTCGCATATTCGTAATCCTCTCGTTTTATTTTTGCATATGCGAATATTCGCGTGTGCGGAAATTAACATATGCGAAAATTTGCATATAAAACACATTAACATAAGCGAAAATTCGCACATGCGAAAATTAGCATATGCGAAAATTAGCATATGCTAATTTTCGCATATGCGAAAATGCGCACACCAGTCTCACACAGTAGTATTAGAGCCTTCTTACACCACATAAGCTGGAAGCAGAGAGGGATGATCACTGTGATGTGTACTGTGAAAAAAAAACAAAAAAAAAACGAATATTCGTAATTACGAATATATAGCGCTATATTCGCGAATATTCGCGAATTCGCGAATATGCGGTATTCGCAAATAAAATTCGAATTGCGAATATTCGTGAGCAACACTACTGCCTACCTAATGTGGGGACCTGCTGCCTACCTAATGTGGGGAACCTGCTACTACCTAACGTGAGGATCCTGCTTCTACCTAATGTGGGGAACCTGCTACTACCTAATGTGGGGAACCTGCTGCCTACCTAATGTTGGGAACCTGCTACTACCTAATGTGGGGAACCTGCTGCATACCTAATGTGGGGAACCTGCTGCCTACCTAATGTGGGGAACCTGCTGCCTACCTAATGTGGGAACCCCCATAAGTAGCATCCCCATCATCCGCCAGCTCATGCTATTACCACACTGGGTAGGGGGAATGGGGGGGGGGGGGTTGCTGGTGGATGATGGGGGTGCTACTGCTGGTGGAGGGTGTTGCTGGTGGATGATGAGGGGCATATGATGAGGGCATTATATGTAATGGGCGCGTGCGGCCCAGCCTCACCCAGCTGCTACCTCCAGTAGCCCCCGGATAATTTGAGTTTGAGACCCCTGATCTACAGAGTGCACCTACTGGGCACATTTTCCCATTTAAGAACACATTGCATGCTGGTAACCTGTTCAGGCTTTAACTATGAAAAGTATTGCCATAAAAACAGTATTAGTAGAGACAAAAGAAATGTAATAGCCCAACCCAAGTTAGTAGTTTGATATGTAGAGATCATGCAAAGGAGCTGCGGTGATGGCGCAAAGCCTGGGAAGCCTTTCTCAATAACTTATACAGGCCTGGACTAACACACCCTTTCATCAAATATCAGACTAGCTTATACTTTTGCTGCATATCCATAACCTTCCACATACATCATATATTCAACCGTTTAACATTATATGCTACACTAGGGGAACTATACAAGTATGAAGAGAGAGGGGGAATTCCACAGAGGAGACTGTCTCTCATATTAGAGGAATGAATGCTGACATGTCAGTCATTGGCCCATGTTACAGTATCACAGATAAAGAACAGATTTGCTTATAATTCTGAAGTTATTAAAAGGTTGAATTGGCACTGTCATGAAAAAAAAACCAAAAAACTTTTGATATGTCCTAGTAGTTTTCCTAATATTTGTGGGCAAAGGATTGAAGTAAATGATTGGTGTTATTTTGTTGTTTTTTGGTGTTATTGAAGCATGTCAATGTTGTTTTTTGTGTTATTGGAGCATGTCAATGTTGTTTTTTGGTGTTATTGGAGCATGTCAATGTTGTTTTTTGTGTTATTGGAGCATGTCAATGTTGTTTTTTGGTGTTATTGAAGCATGTTGTCACGATTCGGCAGGCTGGAGGTGGATCCTCTGTGCCAGAGAGGGATTGGCGTGGACCGTGCTAGTGGACCGGTTCTAAGCTGCTACTGGTTTTCACCAGAGCCCGCCGCAAAGCGGGATGGTCTTGCAGCGGCGGTAGCAACCAGGTCGTATCCACTAGCAACGGCTCAACCTCTCTGACTGCTGAAGATAGGCGCGGTACAAGGGAGTAGACAAGAGCAAGGTCGGACGTAGCAGAAGGTCGGGGCAGGCAGCAAGGATCATAGTCAATATGGCAATAGCAGGAGGTCAAGTACACAGTATGGACAAACACAGTAAACGCTTTCTCTAGGCACTAAGGCAACAAGATCCGGCAGGGGAGTGCAGGGGCAGAGATCAGATATAGTCTGGGAGCAGGTGGAAGCCAATTAAGCTAATTGGGCCAGGCACCAATCATTGGTGCACTGGCCCTTTAAATCTCAGAGAGCTGGCGCACGCGCGCCCTAGAGAGCGGAGCCGCGCGCGCCAGCACATGACAGCAGGGGACCGGGACGGGTAAGTGACCTGGGATGCGATTCGCGAGCGGGCGCGTCCCGCTGTGCGAATCGCATCCCCGACGGCCATGACAGTGCAGCGCTCCCGGTCAGCGGGACTGACCGGGGCGCTGCGGAGAGAGAGGCGCCGTGAGCGCTCCGGGGAGGAGCGGGGACTCGGAGCGCTAGGCGTAACAGTACCCCCCCCCCTTAGGTCTCCCCTTTTCTTTGTCCGGTAACTGCCTCCCCTGGGATGAGGACACCGGGAAAGAATGGAGGGTTTCCTCAACGGCAGGCAGTACAGCAGGAAAGGGAATGGGGAGGGAGGGCAGAGGGCGAAGCCTGGCACGGGGCAGTGTGACACCAGGACGGGGGCCATGAGGAGGCACTGAGGCTTGCCTGACGGGACTGGGAGGGGGGGAGAGGCACTTCCCATGGCAGGCAGAGTCCCAGTTCTTGATCTCTCCTGTGGACCAATCAAGGGTTGGGGAATGGCGTTGAAGCCATGGTAGTCCAAGGAGAATTTCGGAAGTGCAATTGGAGAGGACCAAAAACTCAATTTTTTCGTGATGAGGTCCGATGCACATTAGGAGGGGCTCCGTGCGGTAACGCACGGTGCAATCCAACCTGACTCCGTTGACCGTGGAAATGTAGAGTGGCTTGACGAGACGGGTCACCGGGATGCGGAATTTATTCACCAAGGAATCCAGAATAAAATTCCCAGAGGCACCAGAGTCCAAGCAGGCCACGGCTGAGAGGGAGGAGTTGGCTGAAGGAGAAATCCGCACGGGCACCGTGAGACGTGGAGAAGCCGACTTTGAATCAAGAGACGCCACACCCACGAGAGCTGGGTGCGAGCGTGCGTTTCCCAGACGTGGAGGACGGATAGGGCAATCCACCAAGAAATGTTCGGTACTGGCACAGTACAGACAAAGATTTTCTTCCCTACGGCGATTCCTCTCTTCCTGGGTCAGGCGAGACCGATCCACTTGCATGGCCTCCTCGGCGGGAGGCCTAGGCGTAGATTGCAACGGAGACTGTGGGACAGGTGCCCAGAGATCTAAGTCTTTTTCCTGGCAGAGCTCTTGATGTCTCTCAGAAAAACGCATGTCAATGCGAGTGGCTAGATGAATGAGTTCATGCAGGTTAGCAGGAATTTCTCGTGCGGCCAGAACATCTTTAATGTTGCTGGATAGGCCTTTTTTAAAGGTCGCGCAGAGGGCCTCATTATTCCAGGATAGTTCAGAAGCAAGAGTACGGAATTGTATGGCGTACTCGCCAACGGAAGAATTACCCTGGACCAGGTTCAGCAGGGCAGTCTCAGCAGAAGAGGCTCGTGCAGGTTCCTCAAAGACACTTCGAATTTCCGAGAAGAAGGAGTGTACAGAGGCAGTGACGGGGTCATTGCGGTCCCAGAGCGGTGTGGCCCATGACAGAGCTTTCCCAGACAGAAGGCTGACTACGAAAGCCACCTTAGACCTTTCAGTAGGAAACTGGTCCGACATCATCTCCAAGTGCAGGGAACATTGTGAAAGAAAGCCACGGCAAAACTTAGAGTCCCCATCAAATTTGTCCGGCAGGGACAAGCGGAGGCTAGGAGTGGCCACTCGCTGCGGAAGAGGTGCAGGAGCTGGCGGAGGAGATGGTTGCTGCTGTAGCAGAGGCAGAAGTTGCGACTGAAGTTGCTGCACAATGGTGGACACTTCCGACAGCTGGTGAGTTAGATGGGCGATCTGTCGGGATTGCTGGGCGACCACCGTGGTGAGGTCAGAGATAGCTGGCAGGGGAACCTCAGCGGGATCCATGGCCGGATCTACTGTCACGATTCGGCAGGCTGGAGGTGGATCCTCTGTGCCAGAGAGGGATTGGCGTGGACCGTGCTAGTGGACCGATTCTAAGCTGCTACTGGTTTTCACCAGAGCCCGCCGCAAAGCGGGATGGTCTTGCAGCGGCGGTAGCAACCAGGTCGTATCCACTAGCAACGGCTCAACCTCTCTGACTGCTGAAGATAGGCGCGGTACAAGGGAGTAGACAAGAGCAAGGTCAGACGTAGCAGAAGGTCGGGGCAGGCAGCAAGAATCGTAGTCAATATGGCAATAGCAGGAGGTCAAGTACACAGTATGGACAAACACAGTAAACGCTTTCTCTAGGCACTAAGGCAACAAGATCCGGCAGGGGAGTGCAGGGGCAGAGATCAGATATAGTCTGGGAGCAGGTGGAAGCCAATTAAGCTAATTGGGCCAGGCACCAATCATTGGTGCACTGGCCCTTTAAATCTCAGAGAGCTGGCGCGCGCGCGCCCTAGAGAGCGGAGCCGCGCGCGCCAGCACATGACAGCAGGGGACCGGGATGGGTAAGTGACCTGGGATGCGATTCGCGAGCGGGCGCGTCCCGCTGTGCGAATCGCATCCCCGACGGCCATGACAGTGCAGCGCTCCCGGTCAGCGGGACTGACCGGGGCGCTGCGGAGAGAGAGGCGCCGTGAGCGCTCCGGGGAGGAGCGGGGACCCGGAGCGCTAGGCGTAACACATGTCAATGTTGTTTTTTGTGTTATTGGAGCATGTCAATGTTGTTTTTTGGTGTTATTGAAGCATGTCAATGTTGTTTTTTGTGTTATTGGAGCATGTCAATGTTGTTTTTTGGTGTTATTAGAGCATGTCATTGTTGTTTTTTGGTGTTATTGAAGCATGTCAAGGTTGTTTTTTGGTGTTATTGGAGCATGTCAAGGTTGTTTGTTGGTGTTATTGAAGCAAGTCAATGTTGTTTGTTGGTGTTATTGGTGCATGTCTAGGTTGTTTAGTTATTAACCTAGCTCCAATATTTAAATCTACCTAGAACACTGTTGTTTTATAGTTTTTGGGACACCTACGTTACTTTGGCAGAGCCAAAGCCTTTTGATGGCTTGTTCTGATCTGGGGGATTTTGAACTCCATTTTGAACTCTTTTACAGAGTTCACTATGACCACCTCCTCCAGAAGAAAGTTCCACAGTTCTTTTACAGTAAAGAACCCTCGTCTGTGCTGTTGTATAAACCTTCTTTCCTCTAATCGTAGAGGATACCCCCTTGTTATAGATACAGTCCTGGGTATAAATAGATCTTGGGAGAGATAACTGTACGGTTCCCTGATATATTTATACATAGTTATTGGGTCTCCCCTAAGCCTTCTTTTTCTAAAGTAAATAACCCTAGTTATCTTTCTGGGTACTGTAGTTCTCCCATTCCCTGTATTACTCTGGTTGCCCATCTTTGAACCCTTGCCAGCTCCACTATATCTTTCTTGTACACTGGTGCCCAGTACTGTACACAGTATTCTATGTGTGGTCTGACTAGTGATTTGTACAGCGGTAGAATTATTTCCTTGTCATGGGCTTCTATGCCCCTATTGATGCACCCCATGATTGTATTTGCCTTGGAAGCAGCTGCCTGACACTGGTCACTACAGCTAAATTTACTGTTAACTAAGACTCCTAAGTCCCTAACTCATAATCCCAGCCTAGATTTTTCCTCCCCATGTGCATTACCTTACATTTATCAGTGTTGAACCTCATCTGCCACTTCTCAGCCCAAACCTCCAACCTATCCAGATAAATTTTAACAGTGCACTGTCCTCTATTGTGTTAACCACTTTACAAAGTTTAGTATCATCGGCAAAGATTGCTACTTTACTATACAATCCCTCTATCATTAATAAATATATTAAATAGAACAGGACCCAAGACTGACCCCTGTGGTACCCCACTAATAACAGTCACCCAATCAGAATAAGTACCATTAATAACGACCCTCTGTTTCCTATCACTGAACCAGTTATTTACCCACTTACAAGATATATGACATCTAGTGATTCCCCCTGGTCCAGTCTGGAGCTCACCTCCTCATAAAAGCTGATAAGGATAGTTAGACAGGACCGATCCCTTATAAAGCCATGCTGATATTGAGTCATACATTTATTTTTATCAAGATACTCTAAAATAGCATCTCTTAGATAACCCTCAAACAATTTTCATACAACGGAGGTTAAACTAACAGGCCTATAATTCCTGGGGTCACTTTTTGGCACCACATTTGCTATGCAACAGTCCTGGGGAACAGACCCTGTCACTATGGAGTCCTTCAATATTAGAAATAGGGGTCTGTCTATTACTTTATTTAACTCCCTTAGAACACGGGGGTGAATGCCATCTGGACCTGGTGATTTGTCTATTTTGATTTTTTGTAGGGGATAGGATGGGATAAGATGTTTAGGGGCGGAGTACCCCTTTAAAGCTGGGTTCACACTGCATAAAATTTGGCAAACATTTTATTTTGCACATAGTTGTGATGCAACAATACAGCATGAACATGAACATTGGGGTAACGATCACAAAAAAATAGCGACACCACCATCAAACACAGGTACATACACTATATTATGAACTAACTTTACAGCCCCTTGTAGCACAAAATAAAAAAAAATAAAAAAAAACATGGAATACCCCTTTAAACATGTGATGGATTAGCTAGTTGCTCTTAATTTGATAATTGAGAACTGGTTGTGAAACTGTTTGTTGTTTCTTTATTTGTGAATTCACAGTTCTAACAGGAACTAAAAAACAAATACAGAGAAGCCGATTTATCATCAGGGTTTTTTGTAGGGATGCACCGATATATCGGCGGCCGATACATATCGGCCGAAAATAGCTATTTCGGGGAAATGCCGAAACAACAATAAATGTGCCGATAATGACCCACCTCCCCTGCCCGCCCACAGTACAAGTTACAAACACTGCCAGTGGCAGAGGCACTCATGGGGGGTGCAGGGGGGGCCGGCCGCAACATCTGGGGGGGGCGCGCTCTCCGGGATAGGAATACTTCGCTCCCATGTGTGGCTGCAGGCGGGGGCCGGCCAGAGCATATAAAACCTAATACTGTATACTAAAAACCATGGGGCCTCCAGCTGTTGTGAAACTACAACTCCCAGCATGCCCGGACCGGCAAAGTCTGTCCGGGCATGCTGGGAGTTGTAGTTTCTCAACAGCTGGAGGCCCCTGGTTTTTAGTATACAGTATTAGGTTTTATATACTCTGGTCGGCCCCCGCCTGCAGCCACACACGGGAGCCGGCCCGGGAACATAAAAAGAAGTATTCCTATCCTGGACATCCCTGTGTCCCGAAAAATCTTTTCGGGACATAAGGATGTCCGCCGGTCACTCACCATTCCCCGGCGTCCTCCTGCAATCCTCCTGCGGTCCTCCTTCGGTCCTTTCGCTTCTCCGCCTCTATGGTTGTACACACGGGACGTCACTGACATCCCGTGCGTACAACCATAGAGACGCAGGAGGACCGCAGGATCGTCGCAGGAGAACGGGCGCTGGCCGGGGCCTGGTAAGTGACCGGCGGCGCGTCATCTTCTTGAGTGTTCCGATCACCGCTCCTCCGGTCCCGGCACCTACTGCTATGGTCCATAGGCCATAGCAGTAGATGTGACCCCGGGCCGGAGGAGCGGTGACCGAAACACTGTGGGGGCAGCAGTACAGACATACAGCCTCCAGCCATACACTGTATATGGCTGGAAGCTGTATGTCTGTGGGGTGGGGGGAAGCTGCCTACTATTGTGGGGGAACTGCTGACCTAATGTGGGGGGGAGCTGCCTACAAATGTGGGGGGAGCTGCCTAATATTGTGGGGGGGAGCTGCCTACAAATGTGGGGGGAGCTGCCTAATACTGTGGGGGGGAGCTGCCTACAAATGTGGGGGGAGCTGCCTAATATTGTTGGGGTGGAGCTGCCTAATATTGTGGGGGGGAGCTGCCTACAAATGTGGGGGGAGCTACCTAATATTGTTGGGGTGGAGCTGCCTAATATTGTGGGGGGGGGGAGCTGCCTACAAATGTGGGGGGAGCTGCCTAATATTGTTGGGGTGGAGCTGCCTAATATTGTGGGGGGGGGGGAGCTGCCTACAAATGTGGGGGGAGCTGCCTAATATTGTTGGGGGGAGCTGCCTAATATTGTTTGGGGGAACTTCCTAATATTGTGGGGGGGGGAGCTGCCTACAAATGTGGGGGGAGCTGCCTAATATTGTTGGGGGGAGCTGCCTAATATTGTGGGGGACCTGCCTACTATTGTGGGGAACCTGCCTACTATTGTGGGGGAACTGCTGACCTAATGTGGGGGGAGCTGCCTACAAATGTGGGGGGAGCTGCCTAATATTGTGGGGGAACTGCCTACTATTGTGGGGAACCTGCCTACTATTGTGGGGGAAATGCTGACCTAATGTGGGGGAGCTGCCTACTATTGTGGGGGAGCTGCCTACTATTGTTGGGGAGCTGCCTATTAATGTGGGGGAACTCCCGACCTAATGTGGGGGAGCTGGCAATCTAATGTGGGGGAATCTAATCTAATCTAATGAGCGGAGCGCTGCATTTTACCAGAATGACAGAAGTCATTTTCGGTATCGGTATAGGTTTCGGTCGGACATTTTTTTATATTTCGGTTTCGTTTCGGCTCTAAAATTTCCATTTCGGTGCACCTCTAGTTTTTTGTTTTAAATAATTAATTTGGTGTTTTTTTAAGTTGGTGAAAAATGTTCCAAATATACATAAATGTTGAACAATGTGTAATAACTTTAGAAAAATATATGCAGTTATATTACTCCTAAGCAAAGATAACATTGACAGGATCATTTATTAATAGTCTACACTGGAGATTACACCAATCCCACCTGAAAAAGTATTGCAAAAACATTTAGCAAATAATAAATGTGATGTGCAACTGCTTCCCAAGCAAGCCATACTAACTTTTTCTGAGAAAAAAATCAAAGGTGACATATAAGGCACTAAAAACTGGGGCAAACACATAATAAATAAAATAAATATAGGGAAAAAACACATGAACAAGGCCCAATTTACATAAAAAAGAATGGAACAAAATGAATTATAAATCCCCCCAAAGTATTACTATTGATTGTAACATCTAGTCTCCCAAACTGCCGAACTTGTTCTGCATTGCCATCTAGAGGAAACAGTATGTAATACATTCGATATCTCAGATCATGATGTACCCACAACCATGTTACAGGCATTTTAGCTATTTTTGTAATGTGTAGAACTGCTGTTTATATATATGTGTGTGTTTTCATATGTGTAGTTTGTGGAGTAAAACAGAAATCTCATAGTTAAAGGGGTACATTGGTACATAATGTTTTTAAATCAACTGGTGCCAGAAAGATTTGTAAATTACTTCTATTTAAACATCTTAATCCTTCCAGTACTTTTCAGCTGCAGTATACTACAGAGCAAGTTGTAGTTCTTTTCTGTCTGACCACAGTGCTCTCTGCTGACACCTCTGTCCATGTCAGGCACTGTCCAGAGCAGGTACAAATAACCATAGCAAACCTCTCCTGCTCTGGACAGTTCCTAACATGGACAGAGGTGTCAGCAGAGAGCACTGTGGTCAGACTGGAAAGAACAACACAACTTTAAATAGAAGTCATTTACAAATCTGTTTAACTTTCTGGCACCAGTTGATTTGAAAAAAATATATATATTTCCACCCGAGTACCCCTTTAAAGGTTAGTTTTCAAAGGCATAAAATGAGCTGTTTTTGATGTGAAAAACACAACAATTTCCACATCCAAAACAGTGCAGTGGCATTGCCCAAAACCCTATGCAATGACTTGTGGATACAGGGAAAACACGTTTAAAAAGTGACATGTCATTAAATTTATGGGAGCTTCAGAGCTGGTCCCCAACTTGTTCGTGGCTCTATATGAGCATTTAGGATAACAGAAAGAAAGGCTGGGAATGAGAGCTGTCCGTAAGCAGCATTAAGCTGCTTTTTATGTATGGTAATATGCAAGCTGCAGATAAAAACAGTGCAACATTTTTATTACTAATCAAATACAAAAGTGTTTATTTTTAACAATTTGTTACAGTTTTCCATAATCTTTAGCACATGTTGAAAAACTGTGAAATATACATATTATATATATATATTCTATATTCACAGAGCAGAATTTCTGCACATTCGCACCAATTCCGAGTCCGCATTCATTTGGGTGGTGCGCGTGCTATGGGGGTCGACAACGCCCCCTCGTGAAATCAGACCACGCCCCTCAATGAAAGTCTATGGGAGGGGGAGTGATGTACACCACGCACCCTCCCATAGACTTGCATTGAGGGGTGTGACCTGACATCACGGGGGGCCGTGGCCAACCCCTGCAGCGCACGCACAGCTTTGCAACTTAATGTTCTGAATGCAGCCAGAACACTGGCCAGTGGAGTACCCCTTAAAGGGGTTATAGAAATGAGAAGTGCAGATTACATAAATGATAAACAGGAGAAAGACGCAGCTGTTGGCTATGGAAATAAGGGCAGACACAGCTGTCATTATGGTAAAAGTATCTAATCATCTTGATGAGCATGTATCTTATTACCTTTTGAGGACATAAAGTAAGTAAAACATAAACAAGATAACATCCCTGTGAAGGTGCTCAGCCATTTTATTGGTAGGGTTAAACAACACGGATCCACAGTGTATTTTACCCTTAGTGTGCTTCCAGCTGTACCCCCCTGCTTGCAGTGGCGATTAGCTGTTCTGAGCAGTCACACAGGGGCCTGCAAGTCATCTTGCGTGCTCAAAGTCTACTCACAGACATCGCGTTGCGGTCACTATGTCTGAGCATACTGCGCACACTCACTCTTCGATTCGCCCTGTGTGACTGCTCGAAGCGGCGGATTGTTGCTGCGAGCAGAGGGGGGAACAGCTGGAGGCACACTTAGGGTCAGGTCACCGGCAAATCCGCAGCGTAAAATACACTGCGGATCCATGTCATGTGACCCTACCCTAAACGGTCACTGGCCCAGATTTATCAATCTGCCTGAAACCCTAATTGTCTGGTTTTTTTTCACAGCAACCAATCACAGCTCAGCTTTAACTTTAGCAGAGCTCGTTAGGATATGAAAGATGAGCTGTGATTGGTTGCTATGAGAAAAAACAGACAATTAGGGTTTCAGGCAGATTGATAAATCTCCCCAACTGTTATTTTACCAAATTTTGCATAAATTTGTAGTACAAGTAAATGTACGATACCCATACATTCCCAAAATGGATTCACTTATACATATTTTAGGTAACAGCTACCCATAATAATATATGGAGAGGGGAGAAAGGAAAATGAAGAGAAGAGGAAAGTGGCTTGAGAGAGACAGAACAGACAGAGGGAGGCACAGAGACTACAGTTTGTAGTAGTTCATACCCAGTGCAAGATTTAAAACTTAGGCTAAGTTAACACGGCCACTGTGTCCCGACCCATTCAGGGTCAATTTGAATCTTTTTTTTCTTTTGCCAAACTGGCCCTGAATGGGTCGTAGCACAACTGACACTACCGGGGCCTGCCGGATCTCTTTGACTTAAAGGGGGTTAATCAGGTGACCGGTATTTTACAGGAGTTGAGCAGAAAAAAAAAAATAGGACCTGCACTGTTTTGTTCTCTACTCAATTCCCATGCTTCCAAGAAATTGACTGATGCAGCTCCCTTTACTAAAGCACAACATCCATGTGAACGAGTCCTTTTGCTTCTCAGTGTCCTTTTGCTTCTCAGTATTACCCTATAATGTCCTTCATGCTGCTGCTTCTGAGGGTGTGCTACAGAGAGGGGGACAGGATCGCCTCTTCTGTGTGTATGTATTCTATGCAAGTGTAAACCAACTCTCTATACAACAACAACCATATCATCGCTGCATGGATAATATCCACAGTGCTTACCTTCTGCAGCAGAGACAACTATATTTCCCCATAAAATCCTACATACAAAAGCCTACAGGATAAACAGCAAATCACGTGATCCCGTGGCCCAGTCACTGTGTGGAACCTATTCTGTTTATGCTAAATATATGTCAACGATGCTTGATGGTCGCGTGGTATTAAATGGCCAATAGGCTAGTAGCATCCTGTTCCTTAGTTACTGTGGCAAGCTACGTGATGTTATGAGGTAATGTGATGCTATCACAAGGTTGCTATCCTCCTGTTGTTTTTATATTTTTTTTTACTTAGTGTTAGTAATTTTATGAAGCACTTATCAAGTTAGAATTGTTCATGTCCGAGTTTAGATGACCACTGAGGAGAAAGCAGCAACAGCTGGAGACTAAGCTGTCAGAGGAGATCCCTGATGGATTTATCTGTAAATAAGTTTTATCTGTAAAGTTTAATAAAAGCCTATAACAAAATAGATTTTTAATACAAAATAAAATGATTTCAATGGGCACTGGCTGATTCAAAACATTTTTATATGTTGTTCATCTTTTACTTTCTTCTAGGTTATTTATAGAAATAATGGCTTATAAAATCATGCTGAAGCACAGGCATGGACAAAGTCCAGTAAGGGAGGGGAGGGTAGCACTGACTGGAGTGCTATCAGAAAGGAGAGGGCACAGAGGAGTGCTATCAGACATGAGAGAGCACAGAGGAGTGCTATCAGACAGGAGAGAGCACAGAGGAGCATTATCAGACAGGAGGGAGCACAGAGAAGTACTATCAGACAGGAGGGAGCACAGAGGAGAAGTATTAGACAGGAGAGAGCACAGAGGAGTGCTATCAGACAGGAGAGACCACAGAGGAGTGCTATCAGACAGGAAAGAGCACAGAGGAGTACTATCAGACAGGAGGGAGCACATAGGAGTGCTATCAGACAGGATAGAGCACAGAGGAGTAGTATCAGACAGGAGAGAGCACAGAGGAGTCCTATCAGACAGGAGAGAGCACAGAGGAGTACTATCAGACAGGAGAGAGCACAGAGGCGTGCTATCAGATAGGAAAGAGAACAGAGGAGTTCTATCAGACAGGAGAGAGCACAGAGACGTGCTATCTGATAGGAGAGAGCACATAGGAGTACTATCAGACAGGAGAGAGCACAGAGGAAAGCTATCAGACAGTAGAGAGCTCAGAGGAATGCTATCAGACAGGAGAGAGCACAGAGGAGTCCTATCAGAGAGGAGAGAGCACAGAGGAGTACTATCAGACAGGAGAGAGCACAGAGGAGAACTATCAGACAGAAGAGAGAAAACAGAGGAATGCTATCAGACAGTAGAGAGCACAGAGGAGTATTATCATACAGGATAGAGCACAGAGGAGTAGTATCAGACAGGAGAGAGCACAGAGGAGTACTATCAGACAGGAGAGAGCACATAGGAGTACTATCAGACATGAGAGAGCACAGATGAGTACTATCAGACAGGAGAGAGCACAGAGACGTGCTATCAGATAGGAAAGAGAACATAGGAGTTCTATCAGACAGTAGAGAGCACAGAGACATGCTATCAGATAGGAGAGAGCACAGAGGAGTACTATCAGACAGTAGAGAGCACAGAGGAAAGCTATCAGACAAGAGAGAGCACAGAGGAGTACTATTAGACAGGAGAGAGCACAGAGGAGAACTATCAAACAGAAGAGAGCACAGAGGAGTGCTATCAGATGGTAGAGAGCACAGAGGAATGCTATCAGACAAGAGAGAGCACAGAGGATTACTATCAGACAGGAGAGAGCACAGAGGAGAACTATCAGACAGAAGAGAGCACAGAGGAGTGCTATCAGACCGTAGAGAGCACAGAGGAGTACTATCAGACTGTAGAGAGCACAGAGGAGTACTTTCAGACAGAAGAGAGCACAGAGGAATGCTATCAGACAAGAGAGAGCACAGAAGAGTACTATCAGACAGAAGAGAGCACAGAGGAGTAGTATTAGACAGGAGAGAGCACAGAGGAGTGCTATCAGACAGGAGAGAGCACAGAGGAGTGCTATCAGACAGGAGAGAGCACAACGGAATGCTATCAGACAGGAGAGAGCACAGAGGAATGCTATCAGACAAGAGAGAGCACAGAGGAGTACTATCAGACAGGAGAGAGTACAGAGGAGAACTATCAGACAGAAGAGAGCACAGAGGAGTGCTAGTTGACTGTAGAGAGCACAGAGGAGTACTATCAGACAGGAGAGAGCACAGAGGAGTGCTATCAGACTGTAGAGAGCACAGAGGAGTAATATCAGACTGTAGAGAGCACAGAGGAGTACTATCAGACAGAAGAGAGCACAGAGGAGTGCTATCAGACTGTAGAGAGCACAGAGGAGTACTATCAGACAGGAGAGAGCACAGAGGAGTACTATCAGACTGTAGAGAGCACAGAGAAGTACTATCAGACAGAAGAGAGCACAGAGGAGTGCTATCAGACTGTAGAGAGCACAGAGGAGTACTATCAGACAGGAGAGAGCACAGAGGAGTACTATCAGACAAGAGAGAGCACAAAGGAGTCCTATCAGACAGGAAAAAGCACAGAGGAGTCCTATCAGACAGGAGAGAGCACAGAGGAGTACTAGCCCACCCTCACTTACTGGACCTTGTCCATGTCTGTGCTTCAGCTTGGACAAAGCCGTGATTTTATAAGCCATGATTTCTATAAATAGGAAATAAAATTTTCTTATGAAATATATTAGAAAAGTTAGTGTTTTGCCAAGATGTACAACATAAAGAGTTTTTGTATCAGTGCCCATTTCAGTAAACAATGTACCCAATAGCCTTCTACTTCCACTTAAAGTGGATCTGTCAGCTAAATATGCTATCCTATGTAAAGGCCTTATGTAAAGTTAGAGACCCATATTATTATTAGCTACTATTTAATTTGATTCTACTATACTATACTATTCAATTACTGATATATATTTTTTTAACATTTACTTTAACAGAACACATTATTAGATTTTTTTTTAAACTGCTGTTTTAGTTCTACTTTACTGCCATTTTTTTTTGAGTTTATTTTGTGTGAACTCAGCCTTACTATTTGTTTTCTAAATACTTGCTGCCATGACAACCCAACTATCTTCGATACCAAGAGTAATATACAATTGACACCCACTGTGTGTGTAGCTCCCGGGCCCGCTCTATACACTGCCATGCAATTTCTAAAGGATGGATATTGGGGAAAGGTAAAGAGGAAATGTCACCTGTAGATCATTTATATACAAGACTATTTGTATGTATAAACAATGGGGAAAATTTATCAAGACCTGTGTAGAGGTGGAATTCTGTTAACCACTTAAAGGGGCACCCTGCCGCACACATCTTATCCCCTATGAAAAGGATAGGGCATAAGATGTTAGATCATGGGGGTCACGCCGCTAGGGCTAGCAGCTTTGGCGTCACATCGCACCCCCTCCATTCATGTCTATGGGGGGGGGGGAGGGACAGCTGATACAGAGCCATCACGCCTCCTCCCGTAGACTTGAATGGAGGGGGTGTGGCGGCCTGCAGCACCAGTCATTGGGCAGGGAGTGGAGTTCGCTCTGTGACCCGATTGACAGGGGTGCTGACCCGGAGATCACAGGGGTCGCCAACAGCGGGAACCCCGCGATCTAACATCTTATCCCCTATCCTTTGGATAGAGGATAATATGTGTGCGGCGGAGTACCCCCTTAAGGACACAAGGTATACCGGTACACCTGTACGCCCTGATGCCTTAAGTGGCTTTTAAGCGAGCACAAGAGTTGAGCTCGCTTCAGAGCAATGAGTGTCAGCTACCATCCGTATCCAGACACCCACTGTAGCCTAACCTACAGAATAAAGAAAATGTATAATTTTTACCATATAGTGCAGTGCGTAAAAACCAAACCCCCAAAATTAGCAAAATTGCATTTTTCTTATAAATTTCTGCCTGCAAATATAAATGTTTTTGGTTTCATGGTACATCTTATGGTAAAATTAATGATCTCATTGCAAAGTAAAATTGGTCAGGCAAAAAACAAGCCCTCATATGGGTCTGTAGATGATGAAATAAAAGAGTTATGGATTTTAAAAGGAGGGGGGGAAAAACTAAAACACAAAAATGAAAATTGGCCTGGTTCTTAAAGCGTACCTGTCAAATCCAACAAAAAAACATTTTTTTTTTTAAATATATCACTCAGTACCTAATCCTGACCATGTATATCTAATTTGTATGTGTCTATCACCTTTAATTATTATTTTATTACAGTTTTAATTTAGCTCACTAGTTTGAATTCCTCTCAAAAGGGAGGGGTGTGGCCTCACTGTGCAGGTCTCCGCCCCCTCCCTCAGTATGTTGTCTGCTCAAATCTCCCCTAACATTAGCAAAACTACAATTCCCAGCTTGTCCTCACTGACAGTAGCGGGACACAAGCTGACAGTGGGAGGATTTATCCTCCAGCTGTGAGCCCTGCCCTCACTGCTGTCAATCAAGGAAGTGTGTCCATGACATAGGTGATGACTCATGGACACAGCAGGACTAGTATGTGTTCAAGCAGGCAGGGGAACAGTTTTTTGACTGGCTATTTCAGTATGAAATACAGAAAATGTTCTAATGAAAGCAATTACATAACCTATTGGTTTTGCATGCTCTACAACATATCAAAAGGTTTTGTATCTTACAGTGCCAATTTAAAGGCGTTATCCAGGAATAGAAAATATTTTAAGTACAAATATAGTCTTATACTTAAATACATAACAGATGTGGTCTGATGTTTTTAGTTGTAGGGTTATACTGATTTATTACCACAAGAGGGAGCCCTTTAGTAGTGATGAGCGGCATCGCCCATATTCTAATTTGCGATATTTTGCAAATATATAGACGAATATTCGCAAATTTTGCGTTTTCGTTATATGCGCATATGCGAATGTTCGCAAATTCACTTATTCGAGGGAGAAAACAGTGAGGGGGTGGGCAACTTTACTATTGATTGCTAGGGATGTTGTTGATAACCTCTGACAAGTGTATTTGCATCATTTTAGTTGGCCAACAAGTGACAAGAAGGAATATGCGAATATTCACATATGCGAATATTCGCATATGCGAATATGTGAAAAAAAGTGAATATTCGTAATTTCAAATATATAGCGAATATATTCGCAATATTCTAGAATTTGCGATATTCGCGATAAAAATTCAAAATGAGAATATTCGCGCCCAAGACTACCCTTTATGTGCTCTGCATTATCATTTATGTGTTGTACACATGTGCATATGTTCCCCTTAGTAATATTAATCCGCTATATTCTTTATTTCTTATTTTTATATAAGTTTATATAACTTACCTAGGAAACCAGCAGAGATGAGGGATACAGTGAAGCCTCTTTCAGACAACCACCCAAAATTGCACAAAAAAGTGGTCTTCTAAAAGAGGTGGTCTTTTGGAGAGGTTTTTACTGTACTTCTTATTGAAATTCTGTATTTGGAAAATACATTTTTTCATTTTTATCAATATAATCTGTAAACAGCAGCATCACTTCCTGACCTCCTCCAACAACCACTATTTATATACAATAGACTTATGTAATAACTGTAAAAAAAAAAAAAAAAAATATTATATATATATATATATATATATATATATATATATATATAAACCAAAAACAGGCGCAGCACTCCAAAAAACAGTGTGATTTAATATCTCATGTCACATGACATGAGATATTAAATCACACTATTTTTTGGAGTGCTGCGCCTGTTTTTGGTTTCTGTCTATGGAGGACTTTGATCAAGTCTTTTTTTTGGACGCTGGCACCACCATTGTTTGCTGAACTAGATAAGTAGTGCTGCATTATTTTGGGACTGCCTGCTAGGTGTAAGTAAATTAAAACCTACTACTTTGTTACCACTAGGGGGAGACAATGCCTTTTGTGTGTAATCTCGGACAGAATTTAGCAGTATTGTTTGGAACAAGGTTTTTCTGATCTTTCTTTAGCAATATACAGACTTTTTGTAGAAGTGAAATATTGCGTGACAGTCAAAACCCATACACATGAACTGACTAGGCAGCTTTCCCACAGTATGCAATATATATGTATAAATACATATATAATCTCCCAACTTTTTAGACAGGTTCATTGCATGTCTGAATACTTTTTAGTTTAAATATTATCACATGATTCATCTAAAAAAAAACAAAAAAAAAAATTAGCACCAGGTGATGAAATAATATATGTTGTAGCTTAAAATACACATAGGGGGAGATTTATCAAAACCTGTGCAGAGGAAGAGTGGTGCAGTTGCCCATAGCAACCAATCAGATTGCTTCTTTCATTTTCCACAGGCCTCTTTAGAGGCCTGTGGAAAATGAAAGAAGCAATCTGATTGGTTGCTATGGGCAACTGCACCACTCTTCCTCTGCACAGGTTTTGATAAATCTCCCCCATAGAAACCAGAAAGACCAGAAAGATTAGAGCACACCATTCACACTCAGTAAACAATTCATTCTGATTGCCAAGTGTTAACTATATCATGCTCTTCCCTGTCTATACGGGTGGCTTACTACTAGCCACCCAACACAACAGTTAACAAAGGCATTACCTCCACAATGTGTCATTCAGCCACTATATGGTCTCCTCATGATGCCAACACCTCCATTCATTCTGATTGCCAAGTGTTAACTATATCATGCTCTTCCCTGTCTATACAGGTGGCTTACTACTAGCCACCCAACACAACAGTTAACAAAGGCATTACCTCCACAATGTGTCATTCAGCCACTATATGGTCTCCTCATGATGCCAACATCTCCACGCTGTGTCATTCAGCCACTATATGGTCTCCTCATGCTGCCAACACCTCCAGGCTGCGTCATTCAGCCACTATATCGTCTCCTCATGCTGCCAACACCTCCACACTGTGTCATTCAGCCCCTATATGGTCTCTTCATGCTGTCAAAACCTCCACACTGTGTCATTCAGCCACTATATGGTATCCTCATGCTGTCAACACCTCTACACTGTGTCATTCAGCCACTATATGGTCTCCTCATGCTGCCAACACCTCCATGCTGTGTCATTCAGCCACTATATGGTCTCCTCATTATTCAGCCACATCCAAGCTGTGTCATTCAGCCACTATATGGTCTCCTCATGCTGTCAAAACCTCCACGCTGTGTCATTTAGCCACTGTATGCTGTCCTCATGCTGCCAACACCTCCACGCTGTGTCATTCAGCCACTATATGGCCTCAATGCTGCCGCCACCTCCACGCTGTGTCATTCAGCCACTATATGGTCTTCTCATACTGATGACACCTCCAGGCTCTGTCATTGTGCTGCTCTGCGGCAGCGATTCTAAAAGCAATGCTGGTAATCTGCATGTTATTCTGAATAACAGTATTATTTCACTACCCCAGCACACTCCATATGCGTGTTAAAACAAACAAAGTGTTCTACACCGACTATTGAGGCTCTCGGTAGTCCAGAAATAGCAGTTTTTAATATAGATTCACTAGAACTAAATTCGGATCGAACCAAATTTTCACTCATCTCTAAGGAGTAGTATCAGACAGGAGAGAGCACAGAGGAGTCCTATCAGAAAGGAAAGAGCACAGAGGAGTACTATCAGACAGGAGAGATCACAGAGGAGTCCTATCAGACAGGAGAGATCACAGAGGAGTCCTATGGGACAAGAGAGATCACAGAGAAGTCCTATCAGACAGGAGAGCACAGAGGAGTACTATCAGACAGGAGAGCATAGAGGAGTGCTATCAGACAGGAGAGCACAGAGTAGTACTATCAGACAGGAGAGAGCACAGAGGAGTCCTATCAGACAGGAGAGAGCACAAAGGAGTACTATCTTACAGGAGAGAGCACAAAGGAGTCCTTTCAGACATAGAAGAGAGCATAGAGGAGTGCTATCAGACAGGAGAGAGCACAAAGGAATACTATCATACAGGAGAGAGCACAGAGGATTGCAATCAGACAGGAGAGAGCACAGAAGAGCACTATCAGACAGGAGAGCGCAGAGTAGTACTATCAGACAGGAGAGAGCACAGAGGAGTCCTATCAGACGTGGAAGAGAGCACAAAGGAGTACTATGAGACAGGAGAGAGCACAGAGGAGTCCTATCAGACAGGAGAAAGCACAGAGGAGTACTATCAGACAGGAGAGAGCACAGATGAGTGCTATCAGACAGGATAGAGCACAGAGGAGTCCTATCAGAAAGGAGAGGGCACAGAGGAGTACTATCAGACAGCAGAGAGCACAGAGGAGTACTATCAGATAGGAGAAAGCACAGAGGAGTACTATTAGACAGGAGAGAGCACAGAGGAGTGCTATCAGACAGGAGAGAGCACAGAGGAGTGCTATCAGATAGGAGAGAGCACAGAGGAGTACTATTAGACAGGAGAGAGCACAGAGGAGTCCTATTATATATATATATAAACCAAAAACAGGCGCAGCACTCCAAAAAACAGTGTGATTTAATATCTCATGTCACATGACATGAGATATTAAATCACACTATTTTTTGGAGTGCTGCGCCTGTTTTTGGTTTCTGTCTATGGAGGACTTTGATCGAGTCTTTTTTTTGGACGCTGGCACCACCATTGTTTGCTGGACTAGATAAGTAGTGCTGCATTATTTTGGGACCATATATATATAGAGAGAGAGAGAGAGAGAGAGAGAGAGAGAGAGAGAGAGAGAGAGAGAGAGAGAGTAAATGTATCGTCCTCAGTAGTTTCTAACATTCTGCCTGCTAGGTGTAAGTAAATTAAAACCTACTACTTTGTTACCACTAGGGGGAGACAATGCCTTTTGTGTGTAATCTCGGACAGAATTTAGCAGTATTGTTTGGAACAAGGTTTTTCTGATCTTTCTTTAGCAATATACAGACTTTTTGTAGAAGTGAAATATTGCGTGACAGTCAAAACCCATACACATGAACTGACTAAGCAGCTTTCCCACAGTATGCAATATATATGTATGAATACATATATAATCTCCCAACTTTTTAGACAGGTTCATTGCATGTCTGAATACTTTTTAGTTTAAATATTATCACATGATTCATCTAAAAAAAAACAAAAAAAAAAATTAGCACCAGGTGATGAAATAATATATGTTGTAGCTTAAAATACACATAGGGGGAGATTTATCAAAACCTGTGCAGAGGAAGAGTGGTGCAGTTGCCCATAGCAACCAATCAGATTGCTTCTTTCATTTTCCACAGGCCTCTTTAGAGGCCTGTGGAAAATGAAAGAAGCAATCTGATTGGTTGCTATGGGCAACTGCACCACTCTTCCTCTGCACAGGTTTTGATAAATCTCCCCCATAGAAACCAGAAAGACCAGAAAGATTAGAGCACACCATTCACACTCAGTAAACAATTCATTCTGATTGCCAAGTGTTAACTATATCATGCTCTTCCCTGTCTATACGGGTGGCTTACTACTAGCCACCCAACACAACAGTTAACAAAGGCATTACCTCCACAATGTGTCATTCAGCCACTATATGGTCTCCTCATGATGCCAACATCTCCACGCTGTGTCATTCAGCCACTATATGGTCTCCTCATGCTTCCAACACCTCCAGGCTGCGTCATTCAGCCACTATATCGTCTCCTCATGCTGCCAACACCTCCACACTGTGTCATTCAGCCCCTATATGGTCTCTTCATGCTGTCAAAACCTCCACACTGTGTCATTCAGCCACTATATGGTATCCTCATGCTGTCAACACCTCTACACTGTGTCATTCAGCCACTATATGGTCTCCTCATGCTGCCAACACCTTCATGCTGTGTCATTCAGCCACTATATGGTCTCCTCATTATTCAGCCACATCCAAGCTGTGTCATTCAGCCACTATATGGTCTCCTCATGCTGTCAAAACCTCCACGCTGTGTCATTTAGCCACTGTATGCTGTCCTCATGCTGCCAACACCTCCACGCTGTGTCATTCAGCCACTATATGGCCTCAATGCTGCCGCCACCTCCACGCTGTGTCATTCAGCCACTATATGGTCTTCTCATACTGATGACACCTCCAGGCTCTGTCATTGTGCTGCTCTGCAGCAGCGATTCTAAAAGCAATGCTGGTAATCTGCATGTTATTTTGAATAACAGTATTATTTCACTACCCCAGCACACTCCATATGCGTGTTAAAACAAACAAAGTGTTCTACACCGACTATTGAGGCTCTCGGTAGTCCAGAAATAGCAGTTTTTAATATAGATTCACTAGAACTAAATTCGGATCGAACCAAATTTTCACTCATCTCTAAGGAGTAGTATCAGACAGGAGAGAGCACAGAGGAGTCCTATCAGAAAGGAAAGAGCACAGAGGAGTACTATCAGACAGGAGAGATCACAGAGGAGTCCTATCAGACAGGAGAGATCACAGAGGAGTCCTATGGGACAAGAGAGATCACAGAGAAGTTCTATCAGACAGGAGAGCACAGAGGAGTACTATCAGACAGGAGAGCATAGAGGAGTGCTATCAGACAGGAGAGCACAGAGTAGTACTATCAGACAGGAGAGAGCACAGAGGAGTCCTATCAGACAGGAGAGAGCACAAAGGAGTACTATCTTACAGGAGAGAGCACAAAGGAGTCCTTTCAGACATAGAAGAGAGCATAGAGGAGTGCTATCAGACAGGAGAGAGCACAAAGGAATACTATCATACAGGAGAGAGCACAGAGGATTGCAATCGGACAGGAGAGAGCACAGAAGAGCACTATCAGACAGGAGAGCGCAGAGTAGTACTATCAGACAGGAGAGAGCACAGAGGAGTCCTATCAGACGTGGAAGAGAGCACAAAGGAGTACTATGAGACAGGAGAGAGCACAGAGGAGTCCTATCAGACAGGAGAAAGCACAGAGGAGTACTATCAGACAGGAGAGAGCACAGATGAGTGCTATCAGACAGGATAGAGCACAGAGGAGTCCTATCAGAAAGGAGAGGGCACAGAGGAGTACTATCAGACAGCAGAGAGCACAGAGGAGTACTATCAGATAGGAGAAAGCACAGAGGAGTACTATTAGACAGGAGAGAGCACAGAGGAGTGCTATCAGACAGGAGAGAGCACAGAGGAGTGCTATCAGATAGGAGAGAGCACAGAGGAGTACTATTAGACAGGAGAGAGCACAGAGGAGTCCTATTAGAAAGCAGAGGGCACAGAGGAGAACTATCAGACAGCAGAGAGCACAGAGGAGTACTATCAGACAGGAGACAGCACAGAGGACTACTATCAGACAAGAGAGAGCACAGGTGAATGCTATCAGACAGGAGAGAGCACAGAGGAGTACTATCAGACAGAAGAGAGCACAGAGGAGTACTATCAGACAGGATAGAGCACAGAGGAGTATTTTCAGATAGGAGATAGCACAGAGAAGTGCTATCAGACAGGAGAGAGCACAGAGGAGTACTATCAGACAGGAGAAAGCACAGAGGAGTACTATCAGAAAGGAAAGAGCACAGAGGAGTACTATCAGACAGGAGACAGCACAGAGGACTACTATCAGACAAGAGAGAGCACAGGTGAATGCTATCAGACAGGAGAGAGCACAGAGGAGTACTATCAGACAGAAGAGAGCACAGAGGAGTACTATCAGACAGGATAGAGCACAGAGGAGTATTTTCAGATAGGAGATAGCACAGAGAAGTGCTATCAGACAGGAGAGAGCACAGAGGAGTACTATCGGACAGGAGAGAGCACAGAGGAGTCCTATCAGAAAGGAAAGAGCACAGAGGAGTACTATCAGACAGGAGAGATCACAGAGGAGTCCTATCAGACAGGAGAGATCACAGAGGAGTCCCATGGGACAAGAGAGATCACAGAGAAGTCCTATCAGACAGGAGAGCACAGAGGAGTACTATCAGACAGGAGAGCATAGAGGAGTGCTATCAGACAGGAGAGCACAGAGTAGTACTATCAGACAGGAGAGAGCACAGAGGAGTACTATCAGACAGGAGAGCACAGAGTAGTACTATCAGACAGGAGAGAGCACAGAGGAGTCCTATCAGACAGGAGAGAGCACAAAGGAGTACTATCTTACAGGAGAGAGCACAAAGGAGTCCTTTCAGACATAGAAGAGAGCATAGAGGAGTGCTATCAGACAGGAGAGAGCACAAAGGAATACTATCATACAGGAGAGAGCACAGAGGATTGCAATCGGACAGGAGAGAGCACAGAAGAGCACTATCAGACAGGAGAGCGCAGAGTAGTACTATCAGACAGGAGAGAGCACAGGGGAGTCCTATCAGACGTGGAAGAGAGCACAAAGGAGTACTATGAGACAGGAGAGAGCACAGAGGAGTCCTATCAGACAGGAGAAAGCACAGAGGAGTACTATCAGACAGGAGAGAGCACAGATGAGTGCTATCAGACAGGATAGAGCACAGAGGAGTCCTATCAGAAAGGAGAGGGCACAGAGGAGTACTATCAGACAGCAGAGAGCACAGAGGAGTACTATCAGATAGGAGAAAGCACAGAGGAGTACTATTAGACAGGAGAGAGCACAGAGGAGTGCTATAAGACAGGAGAGAGCACAGAGGAGTGCTATCCGATAGGAGAGAGCACAGAGGACTACTATCAGACAAGAGAGAGCACAGGTGAATGCTATCAGACAGGAAAGAGCACAGAGGAGTACTATCAGACAGAAGAGAGCACAGAGGAGTACTATCAGACAGGATAGAGCACAGAGGAGTCCTATTAGAAAGCAGAGGGCACAGAGGAGAACTATCAGACAGCAGAGAGCACAGAGGAGTACTATCAGACAGGAGACAGCACAGAGGACTACTATCAGACAAGAGAGAGCACAGGTGAATGCTATCAGACAGGAGAGAGCACAGAGGAGTACTATCAGACAGAAGAGAGCACAGAGGAGTACTATCAGACAGGATAGAGCACAGAGGAGTATTTTCAGATAGGAGATAGCACAGAGAAGTGCTATCAGACAGGAGAGAGCACAGAGGAGTACTATCAGACAGGAGAAAGCACAGAGGAGTACTATCAGACAGGGGAGAGCACAGAGGAGTGCTATCAGACAGGAGAAAGCATAGAGGAGTACTATTAGACATGAGAGAGCACAAAGGAATACTATCATACAGGAGAGAGCACAGAGGAGTACTATTAGACAGGCGAGAACACAGAGCAGTACTATCAGACGGGAGAGAGCACAGAGGAGTGTCATCAGACAGGAGAGAGCACAGAGGAGTGCTATGAGACAGGAGAGAACACAGAGGAGTACTATCAGACAGGAGAGAGCACAGAGCAGTACTATCAGATGGAGGAGAGCACAGAGGAGTGTAATTAGACAGGAGAAAGCACAGAGGAGTGCAATCAGACAGGAGAGAGCACAGAGGAGTACTATTAGACAGGAGAGAGCACAGAGTAGTGCTATCAGACAGGAGAGAGCTCAGAGGAGTGCTATCAGACAGGAGAGAACACAGAGGAGTGCTATCAGACAGGAGAGAGCACAGAGGAGTGCTATCAGACAGGAAAGAGCACAGAGGAGTGGTATCAGACAGGAGAGAGCACAGAGGAGTGCTATCAGACAGGAGAGAGCACAGAGGAGAACTATCAGACAGGAAAGCACATAGAGGAGTGCTATCAGACAGGAGAGAGCACAGAGGAGTGCTATCAGACAGGAGAGCACACAGAGGAGTACTATCAGACAGGAGAGAGCACAGAGGAGTATTATCAGACAGGGGAGAGCACAAAGGAGTACTATCAGAAAGGAGAGAGAACAGAGGAGTTCTATCAGACAGGAGAGAGCACAGAGGAGTACTATCAGACAGGAGAGAGCACCGAAGAGTGTTATCAGACAGGAGAGAGCACAAAGGAGTACTATCAGAAAGGAGAGAGAACAGAGGAGTGCTATCAGACAGGAGAGAGCACAGAGTAGTACTATCAGACAGGAGAAAGCACAGAGGAGTACTATCAGACAGGAGAGAGCACAGAGTAGTACTATCAGACAGGAGAAAGCACAGAGGAGTACTATCAGACAGGAGAGAGCACAGAGGAATACTATCAGACAGGAGAGAGCACAGAGGAGTCCTATCAGACATGAGAGGACACAGAGGAGTACTATCAGACAGGAGAAAGGACAGAGGAATACTATCAGACAGGAGAGAGCACAGAGGAGTCCTATCAGACATGAGAGAGCACAGAGGAGTACTATCAGACAGGAGAAAGGACAGAGGAGTGCTAGTCCAACCTCACTTACTGGACCTGGTCCATGCCTGTGCTTCAGCTTTGCCAAGATTAGTGTTTTGCCAAGATGTTTTGGATCTGACAGTGCCCATTTCAGAAAACAATGTACCCAATAGCACTTCTACTTCTAAGTGGATCTGCCAGCTAAATATGCTGTCCTATGTAAAGGCCCTATGGAAAGTTAGAGGCCCATATTATTATTAGCTACTATTTAATTTGATTCAACTATACTATTCAATTACTGATATTTATTTTTTGAACATTTACTTTAACAGAACACATTATTAGATTTAAAAAAAAAACGTATATACTTATAACAACAAGACTTAAAGTTTTAACGATTCAAAAATATTTATTTTTATTATTAAAATGATATCACATTAAAATATTACAGGCAGGATACACTAATAAAGCTGGATGGCATAGGGACACATGTTAGAATTCATAATATATTGCACTAAGCCCAATGATAAAGTGCATATGTGACTGCATATGGACTATCCACTTTCTTGTAACAAGGTGAACCATGTATATACCATGCGGTCTATTCAATTATTAACAAGGTGCAAAATGCATATACAGTGCCTTAAGCATCTACAATACAGTCTATTTTATTGTAACAAAGTGCACTATGCACTGTACTACAATCTATTTACATGTACCAAAGTGCATTATGCATCTACAAATACCCTATTGCAATCACTATGAGATACTATTGGAGTTTTATGTCACCACTTTAGATATCATCAATACGGTGTCCTCTCTCAATGCACAAAAATAGTCTGCTAGTGATCCTTAAAGAGTACCTGTCACCAAACTAAACTTTTAATATATTGTTCATTATGTTATTATAAGACACTTTGCTACTTACTTGCTGTTAAAATTCTCAACCTTTATATGTTTTTAATGTGATTGAAATAACGGCCACTAGGTGGCTCTGTTCTGTTCCCTGCACAAATCAAACAGTTAGTTTGGTCTCCACCCAGACTTGCAGAAGTCCAAACTCAAGAAGTGCGTGCGGGGCATGGCGGGGCACAGCTCTCACAGGCTTCAGTGACGTCAAGCCTGCTGGGGAACGCCCACTTTCTCCTGCCGGGAGCTCACACAATGGTAGCAAAGGGAAAGTTATGATACACAGCTTTTTAAAGCTCGGAAATTTTTTTAGGGCAGGAGGGGTGTTAGGAGTAGTTAGTGAATCTGATCTGACTTAGTTTAGAAAATATGGTTTGATGACAGGTACTCTTTAACAATCATCTCACTATTGGGCATAGAAGTAATCGCTTACCCATGTTCCTGATAGTGTCCGTATAACCACCGCTACCCCTATAGCTGTTTTGGCTCCTTCCTCAGGGGGCACCCATAGACTTGAATGGAGGGGACGTGGCAGCCTGCATAGCAAGTCATTGGGCATGGAGTGGAGTTTGACCCGAATGACAGGGGTGCAGGGCGGGAGATCATGGGAGACCCCAGCAGCGGGACCCCAACGATCTAACATCTTATCCCCTATCCTTTGGATAGCGGATAATATGTGTGCGGCGGAGCACCCCAGGACACAGGGTATACAGGTACACCCTCGTCTACTGATACTTTAGGATGCAGGGCGTACCTGTATGCCCCAACACGTAAAGTGGCTTTGAAGCGAGCACAGGAGTTGCACTCGCTTTAGAGCAATGAGTGTCAGCTACCATCCGTATCCAGACACCCACTGTAGCCTAACCTACAGAATAAAGAAAATGTATAATTTTTACCATATAGTGCAGTGCGTAAAAACCATACCCCCAAAATTAGCAATATTGCAGTTTTCTTATAAATTTCTGCCTGCAAATATAACTTTTGGTTTCATGATACATCTTATGGCATAATTAATGATGGCATTGCAAAGTAAAATTGGCCACGCAAAAAACAAGCCCTCATATGGGTCTGTAGATGAAAAAATAAAAGAGTGATGGATTTAAAAAAAAGAAATAAAAAATGAAAATTGACCTGGTCCTTAAAGCGTACCCGTCAAATCCAACAAAAAAACATGTTTTTTAAATATATCACTCAGTACCTTATCCTGACCTTGTACATCAAATTTTTATGTGTCTAGCACCTTTATTTTTTTTTATTACACTTTAATTTAGCTCACTGGTCTGAATTCCTCTCAAAAGGCGTGGCCTCACTGTGCAGGTCTCCGCCCCCTCCCTCCATATGCTGTCTGTTCACATCTCCCCTAGCATTAGCAAAAATACAAATCCCAGATATATTGCTTTACAACATATCAAAAGTTTTTGTATCTGACAGTGCCCATTTAACCTCTTAAGGACCATGGACATACGCGTATGTCTAAGCTCTCTGGTAGTTAAGGACCAAGGACGTACGCATACGTCTGTGGGAATTTCTGTCCCTGCCGCGTGCCGGGGACCGAATCGGGGTGACTGCTGATATCGATGAGCAGTCACCCCGCGCAAATGCCCAGGGGGGTCATTAGACCCCCCCATGTCGGCGATCGGCGCAAATCGTCGATGAATTCACACCGGCGATTTGCGCCAATTCCGGGTCATACGGGTCTATTATGACCCGGTGACCCAAAAAATAAGGGGGATCGGGGTTGTCCAAGACACCCACGATCCCCCTGACGGTATAGGAGTGAGGTGGCAAGGGTGCCACCACTCCTATCCCTGCTATTGGTCATCTAGAAGCAATGACCAATAGCAAGATCGGGGGCATGGGGTTAACTTTCGGTTTCCCCATTCTGCCCACCCACAATAGGCGAGTCAGAACGGGGAAACCTACAGTGGACCGGCGCCGAAGTTCACTTACTCATCCGTCGGCAGTGGGTGGTGATCAGCGGGCAGTGATCGGTGGGCGACGATGTTGTGCGGCTGGCTCCCTGGATCCTACCGAAGCCGGGGAGTTGCCTAGCAACATCTGGAGGGCTACAGTCTGAGTCCTCCAGATGTTTCAAAACTACAACTCCCAGCATGCCCAGACAGCTGTTCGCTGTTTGTGCATGCTGGGATTTGTAGTTTTTAAACAGCTGGAGGGCTACAGTTTGGAGATCACTGTGCAGTGATCTCTAAACTGTGGCCCTCTAGATCTTGCAAAACTACAAATCCCAGCATGCCCACACAGCAGTTTTCTGTCTGGGCATTCTGGGATTTGTAGTTTTGCAACATCTGGAGGGCCACAGTTTGGAGATCACTGTGCAGTGGTCTCGGCATGCTAGGAGTTGTAGTTTACCTCCAGCTGTTGCATAACTACATCTCCCAGCATGCTCTTCGGCAATCAGTACATGCTGGGAGTTGTAGTTTTGCAACAGCTGGAGGCACACTGGTTGGAAAATTCTGAGTTAGGTAACAGAACCTGAAGGTTTTCCAACCAGTGTGCCTCCAGCTGTTGCAAAAGTACAACTCCCAGCATGCATGGGCTGTCAGTACATGCTGGGAGTTGTAGTTTTGAAAGAGCTGGAGGTTTCCCCCCCCCCCCCCCCCCCATGTGAATGTACAGGGTACATTCACACGGGCAGGTTTACAGTAAGTTTCCTGCTTCAAGTATGAGCTACAGCAAAGTTTCGCTGCAGCGCAAACTCCTAGCGGGAAACTCACTGTAAACCTCCGCCCGTGTGAATGTACCCTAAAAATAGGGCCAGCCTTTGGGGTGTGCGAGCTGTGCAGCAGGGGCGCCACAGGGTGCCATAGCAACAGGGGCGCCAGGCGGCCGACACAGCTTGCAAGGTAACAGTGAAGAAAACTGTGTCGTGAAGCATTCTGTGTCCCGAACAGCTGATGAAAGTGCTGAGTCACTGTGATTGGTTGATGGCGGGACACGCTCTCCTCTGCTCACTGCTGCAGTCTTACAGCCTGGACACCGATTTAAACCCTACAGTCTTATGAATTCAGCCTGAACACAGATTTCTTCAAACCCTACACTCTAATCTACTCAGCTTTTCCATATTTCAAACCCTACACTCTTATGTATTCAGCCTGGACACATATTTCTTCAAACCCTACAGTCTAATCTACTCAGCTTTTCCAGATTTCTGTTAATCCTACACTCTAATCTACTCAGCTTTTCCAGATTTCTGCAAATCCTACACTCTAATGTACTCAGCTTTTCCTGATTTCTGCAAACCCTACACTATAATCTACTCAGCTTTTCCAGATTTCTGCTAATCCTACACTCTAATCTACTCATCTTTTCCAGATTTCTGCAAATACTACACTCTCATGTTCTCAGCTTTTCCTGATTTCTGCAAAACCCTACACTCTAATCTACTCCGCTTTTCCTGATTTCTGCAAATCCTACACTCTCATGTACTCAGCTTTTCCAGATTTCAGCAAATCCTACACTTTCATGTACTCAGCTTTTCACGAACTCTATGCTTGCTCTGGCAGCTGTCTGGGGAACATTTCTTTTCAGCATCTTCTTGCACCAAAATGTACAGTGTAAAATGCACATGATTTAGCTGCCATGTGTGGTCATACCCTTAGGCGCCACAAGGTTAGCTCGCACAGGGCGCCTGAACACCTAAGGCCGGCCTTGCCTAAAAAGACTACACTACACTAGCACATAATAAAGGGTAAAACACTTCATATACACCCCCTTACACTGTCCCCCCCCCCCCCCCCCAATAAAAATGAAAAACGTATTGTACGACAGTGTTTCAAAAACAGAGCCTCCAGCTGTTGCAAAATAACAACTCCCTGCATTTCCGGACAGCCACTGACTGTCCAGGCATGCTGGGAGTTTAGCAACAGCTGGAGGCACCCTGTTTGGGAATCACTGGCATAGAGTACCCCTATGTCCACCCCTATGCAACCCCCGTTGTATTTAAAGGAAACAGTTTAGGGCCACATATGGGGTATTTCCATACTCAGGAGAGATTGCACTACAAATATTGGGGGGCTTTTTCTCCTTTTACCCGTTATGAAAAGGAAAAGTTGGGGTCTACACCAGCCTGTTAGTGTAAAAAAAAAAAAATAATAACACTAATATGCTGGTGTTGCCCCATACTTTATTTTCACAAGAGGTAAAAGGGAAAATTTGTAACGCAATTTCTCCTGAGTACGCAAATACCCCGTATGTGGGCATAAAATGCTCTGCGGGCGCACAACAAGGCTCAGGAGTGAGAGCGCCTAAATTTGTGATTTGCACAGGGGTGGCTTAATTTACAGCGGTTCTGACATAAATGCAAAAAAATAAATACCCACATGTGACCCCATTTTGGAAACTACACCCCTCATGGAACGTAACATGGGGTATAGTGAGCCTTCACACCCCACAGGTGTTTGACGAATTTTTGTTAAAGTTGGATGGGAAAATGAAAAAAAAAATGATTCACTAAAATGCTGGTGTTACCCAAAATTTTTCATTTTCACAAGGGAAAATAGGAAAAAAGCCCCCCAAATTTGTAACCCCATTTTTTCTGAGTAAAAACATACCCCATGTGTGGACGTAAAGTGCTCTGCTGGCGAACTACAATGCTCAGAAGAGAAGGAGCACCTTTGGGCTTTTGAAGAGAAAATTTGTCCAGAATTGAGGGCCACTTGTGTTTACAAAGCCCCCATAATGCCAGAACAATGGACCACGCCCACTAGTGACCCCATATTGGAAACTACACCCCTCATGTAATGTATTACGGGGTACAGTGAGCATTTATGCCCCACAGGTGTCTGACAGATGTTTGGAACAGTGGTCCGTAAAAATGAAAAATGTAATTTTTCATTTGCTCAGCCTACTGTTCCAAAGATCTGTCAAACGCCAGTGGGGTATAAATGTTCACTGCACCCCTTATTAAATTCTGTGAGGGGAGTAGTTTCCAAAATGGGGTCACATGTGGGGGGGGGGGTCCACTGTTCTGACACCACGGGGGGCTTTGTAAACGCACATGGCCCCTGACTTCCATTCCAAACAAATTCTCTTTCGAAAAGCTCAATAGCGCTCCTCCTCTTCTGAGCATTGTAGTGTGCCTGCAGAGCATTTGACGTCCACACATGGGGAATTTCCATACTCAGAAGAAATGGGGTTCCAAATTTTGGGGGTAATTTTCTCCTATTACACCTTGTAAAAATGTAAAATTTGTGAACAAAACTCCATTTTAGTAAAAAAAAAAAATGTTTTTTCATTTATACATCCAACTTTAACAAAATGTCGTGAAATACCTGTGAGGTGTTAAGGCTGTTTTTTGTTGTTCTAGCACCATAGGGGCTTCCTAAATGTGACATGCCCCCCAAAAACTAATTCAGCAAAATTTGCTTTCCTAAAGCCAAATGTGACTCCTTCTCTTCTGAGCATTGTAGTTCGCCCGCAGAGCATTTTACGTCCTAACATAGGGTAATGCCATACTCAGAAGAGATGGGGTTACAAATTTTGGGGGGCATTTTCTCCCATTACCCTTTATAAAAATTGTACATTTGGGAAAAAACTGCACTTTAGTGAAATTATTATTATATTTTTTCATTTACACATCCGACTTTAATGAAAAGTCGTCAAACACCTGTGGGGTGTTAAGGCTCACTGGACCCCTTGTTACGTGCCTTGAGGGGTGTAGTTTCCAAAATGGTATGCTATGTGGGGGTTTTCTGCTGTTCTGTCACCATAGGGGCTTCCTAAATGTGACACCCCCCCAAAAACCATTTCAGAAAAACTCACTCTCCACAATTCCATTGTCGCTCCCTTCTTAGCCCTCTACTGCGCCAGCCGAACACTTGACATACATATGAGGTATATCCTTACTCAAGAGAAATTGGGTTACAAATTTTGAGAGGATTTTTCTCCTTTTACCCCTTGAAAAAGTTCAAAAACTGGGTCTACAAGAACATGCGAGTGTAAAAAATGAAGATTTAGAATTTTCGCCTTGACTTTGCTGTTATTCCTGTGAAACACCTAAAGGGTTAACACACTTACTGAATGTCATTTTGAATACTTTGAGGGGTGCAGTTTTTATAATGGGGTCATTTGTGGGGCATTTCTAATATGAAGGCCCTTCAAATCCACTTCAAAACTGAACTAGTCCATGAAAAATTCCGATTTAGAAAATTTTGTGAAAAATTTATAAATTGCTGCTGAACTTTGAAGCCTTCTGATGTCTTCCAAAAGTAAAAACATGTCAACTTTATGATGCAAACATAAAGTAGACATTTTGTATATGTGAATCAATATATAATTTATTTGGAATGTCTTTTTTCCTTACAAGCAGAGAAGCTTCAAAGATAGAAAAATGCAACATTTTCAATTTTTTCATCAAATTTTTGAATTTTTCACCAAGAAATTATGCAAGTATCGACAAAATTTTACCACTAACAAAAAGTAGAATATGTCACGAAAAAACTATCTCAGAATCAGAATGAAAGGTAAAAGCATCCCAGAGTTATTAATGCTTAAATTGAAAGTGGTCAGAAGTGCAAAAAACGCTCTTGTCCTACAGTGAAAATTGGCTGGGTCCTTAAGGGGTTAAAGGGGTTATCCAGGAATAGAAAATATTTTATGTACAAATATAATCTTATACTTAAACAAAGAAACAGATGTGGTCTGATGTTTTTAGTTGTACATTACAAAGAAGATTATCCAAAAAATGAAGCCGGTGAGTACTTTTGCTATACTGATTTGTTACCACAAGAGGGAGCCCTTTATGTGCTCTGCATTATCATTTATGTCTTGTACACATGTGCATATGTTCCCCTTAGTAATATTAAACTGCTATATTCTTTATTTCTTATTTTTATATAAGTTTATATAACTAACCTAGGAAACCAGTAGAGATGAGGGATACAGTGAAGCCTCTTTCAGACAACCACCCAATATTGCACAAAAAAGTGATCTTCTAAAAGAGTGCATATTAAATGGTAGAATTGAAATCTGTCCCATGAAATCTGGTCTGGATATGGGTGAAAAAAGTGGTCTTCTCAAAGAGGTGGTCTTTTGGAGAGGTTTTTACTGTACTTATTGAAATTCTGCATTTGGAAAATAATTTTTTTCATCTTTATCATTATAAACTGTAAACAGCAGCATCACTTCCTGACCTCCTCCAACAACCACTATTTATATACAATAGACTTATGCAATAACTGTAAATATATATATATATATATATATATATATATATATATATATATAGTGTAAATATATCGTCCTCAGTAGTTTCTGACATTCTGCCTGCTAGGTGTAAGTAAATTAAAACCTACTACTTTGTTACCACTAGGGGGAGACAATGCCTTTTGTGTGTAATCTCGGACAGAATTTAGCAGTATTGTTTGGAACAAGGTTTTTCTGATCTTTCTTTAGCAATATACAGACTTTTTGTAGAAGTGAAATATTGCGTGACAGTCAAAACCCATACACATGAACTGACTAGGCAGCTTTCCCACAGTATGCAATATATATGTATAAATACATTTATAATCTCCCAACTTTTTAGATAGGTTCATTGTATGTCTGAATACTTTTTAGTTTAAATATTATCACATGATTCATCTAAAAAGAAAAAAAGAAAAAAAGTGCACTAGGTGATGAAATAATATATGTTGTAGTTTAAGATACAAATAGAAACCATAAAGATTAGAGCAATGTAGACAGTTTATTAATGCATATATAATACATGTATATACATATATATTGTGAGAGAGTAGCTCCATAGAACCAGTCAAATAGCACCAAATTGCAGTCAGAGACATGCATGCAGCATTTTAACAGGCATTTATTGTTCAGTCATAAAATAAATACAGTATTCACACTCAGTAAGCAATTTGTTCTGATTGCCAAGTGCTAACTATATCATTCTCTTCCCTGTTTATACAGGTGGCTTGCTACTAGCCACCCAACACATCAGTTAAAAAATGTATTACTCATATAGGTTACAATGTCCCCATTTTGGGGCTGTAAACCTCCAGATTCAAACTCTTATCAGTGGTGAAGGGTCTTCACATCCTGAGCTTGTAGACTGACTATCTACTAGTTTTAAAGCCCAATGGGGAGCTTCCTTCAGCACCTGTGCTGATCTGGCATAGTCCGATAACCTGGAGTGGCCCAGGAAGGGGATGAAAGAGCCCACTACCAGACCTGCCTTTCATCCCATCAAAATAAAGATGGTACTGGGCAGGTGATGGGCATTGCCTGGTTTCCTCCAGACATGATGCTTAGAATAAAGGCCTAACAGTTCAATCTTGGTGTTTATTGGAATTTCATTGATTTCAATGGGATTCTGCTGCACTGTTCACATGGTGGAATTTCCGTGGCCAAAACCTCTGAGATCCAGATACTGGTGTCCGCAAAAAGAATAGATTTGTATAATCTTTTTGCGGGTTTCGCTCGGAAATGCATTGCCCAAATTGAGACGGTGCATTTCCAAGTGGTCCTAGCTCCCGCTGGATTATTCAAATGTTTGCACGTTTTAAGCAATGTTAACATGGTCTTAGAGAGAAGCCTAGGAGAAAAATTGCAGAAAATCACCATACCCAGATTTTCTCAGCTTATAGTGAGTGCTCAGTGGTCAATGTGAACAGTGCAGGAGTCAAGTGTGTTGCTTTTAGTTATGGGGTGGGGACTACTGTTTTTCATCGAAAATATCCTATGTATGGAGTTAATGGAAGTAATGCTCCAATGAAAAAAATGTGTAAAACTGCACTCATCCAGAAGATGGCTAACTTGCATAGGAAAGTCAAGATGCATGCTTTACGATAGTCCATTCTCAGATGATATATTCCGTTTAAACATATATATCTTGTCAGAGTGTTACTGAAACCCCTTTCTAGTCTCCCAATTGTCTTTCTGGATTTGACGTACAGAAATCAAGGTAAAAAATTTGGTCTCCAAGAACCTTGGATACAGTATAAGTAACTTATACAGTGAAATTCAATAACACTAACCAATACTATTATTATTATGATTTTTATTATCCCTGACAAGATACCAGAGGTAATATAACATTTTCCCGGACTGGGTGGGACTTAGTTGTAGCAGATGGTATGTGCACCTGCCAACTGATACCTGGGCTTGGAGTGGTGAATTTTCATACAGCTTTCATATTTTCATCTGCAGGACAGCAATGTGTCATGTACATAGCATTATCTTCCACATGTTCATGCTAACTGGATCTTTTCTATAAGGTAACTGTGCATAAATGGGGTTTTCCAAGACGTTGATATTAGTAGCCACCCCAAATGTAATTTTTATTTTTTATTTTTTTACCAGACACTGCATATCTGGTATAACAGCACAGTCCCATCCATTTTAAGGGAAACAGTTATGTCTTTTAAGTTTATTCAACCTTTTTGACATTGATGGGGTGTATTAGTTGCCTTGTATGCCGACTGTATGCCTAGTCATCCACTATAACCTTGGCCACACCATGTCCTTAGGCCTTTCATCATGTCATACCACCCAAACCAATGACAGCTTTGGTTCCAGATCAATACACTATAAAGTGGGTGCAGCAGATTCCTCCATTCTGAAAGAATGTCGCTGTACATGTCCAGATACTGTCACCCTCATCCACTATGTCAGCTGTAGTGCAGTGATAACAATGTACGTCATGAACAGGACATTGTTTTCAGGGTAGTACGCAACCTTCTTTTGTTTTCTAACCTGCAGTGTTCAAGTATTTTGCCACTGAGTGTCATTCATTCAGGAGAAACATGCATACAGTCACTAAAAAGCAAGTAACATACTTTGATAGCAGGGTCCCATAGAAGCAGCAGAGTTACTTAAACTAAATGACAACTGCATTCACATACATGTGGTTTCTGCTAGGTGGCTACACCTGAATAAAAATCACTAAAGCAAAGCAGACAGCTTTGTGGTTCCAGCTCTGAAGTGAACAGTATTGTGAATGAATATCTGCAGTACATTACAGCTGCTTACAGAGAAACTGACCAGCTGTTTACCCACACTAAACCTAATATACTGGATTATAGTGTGGGTGAACAGCTTTAAAAAGAGGGGTCACTAACAATCAATCCGAGCAGTAGTTGCAGCTTCATAGGTCTTTCTTCTACTTGTATTGCACAGCTCTGCGCAATGGAGGTTGGAAGCCTGCTTGCCGTGCTCCCCTGCCTCCTCCATATTCCCGGTCCAGCCTGTCTCTATAGTGAATATGCAAATGGTTGCCAGGGATGAGTGCACTGCTGTGGCATACATTTGCACATTCATTACGAAGGCAGGCTGGACAGGGAATATGGAAAAGGCAAGGGAGCATGGTGAGCCGGATCCCACCCCTCCACCTCCATTGAGTAGAGCTGCACATTACAAGTATACAAAAAGAAGACCTATAACTCTGCAACAACTGCTCGGATTGCTGTAAGTGATCCCTCTTTTTAAAGCTGTTCACCAACACTATAACCCAGTATATTGAGTTTAGTGCAGGTGAACAGCTTGTCAGGTACTCCACCCCTAAACATCTTATCCCCCTAGCCAAAAGATAGGGGATAAGATGTCTGATCGCGGAGGTCTAGCCACTGGGACCTCCTGTGATCTCTGGCACAGCACCCCAGTCATCCGGGGCACGGAGTGAACTCCATGCCGGATAGGGGATAAGATGTCTAGGGACGGAGTATCCCTTTAAGTTCACTAGGATGAGTAGGATGAGTTTTAATATAGCGCATTACATTTTTATTGTTAAGCTGTGTTTATACATTGTAAAATGGAAAAAAAAAGGCAGTAAAATAGGTACAAAAACTGTTGCTTTTTTATTATCTGGTAATGTATTCTATTTAAAAAAAATGGCCATAACAAGGTTTAAAAAAATAAATAAAATGTGTGCTTTGGTTCTACTTTTCCATATACTCTAATAGAACATATTATTAGATTAATAACAATGGTATTTTTTTCTACCTTTTAACTGCTATTTTTTATTTTCATTTTACAATGTGTAGCCTTATTATTTTTATTTCATTTTTTTTTTTGATTTTTTTTTTTTTTTCAACAAAATTTTGCTTATAGTAACAACATCTACAATGGATCACACCAGAAGCAATAAGGATCATATACGAAGACATCTTTCTTCATTGTTTTGTTGGGATGACTTCGATTTTCAGCAATAGCCATCATATTCGATCACTGAAAGAATTATTAGTGCATCTACAACCAGTTTAAAGGGGTACTCCCCCCCTAGACATCTTATCCCCTATCCAAAGGATAGGGGATAAGATGTCCAGGGGTGGAGTACCCCTTTAAAGCTAGTCCAGATAATGTGAGAGTAGATCTAGTAAGTGGTATATTACATAAGAGCTTGGAATACTAGGTTCCACATCTGGGCAGTTCACGCCCTCTTGACAGTTTATGGACATTGATGCAGTCTATAGGTTGTCATTGGGTTATTTACCCATTAAAATTACCATTAAGCTTTCTACAAACCAGTAACCATGTTATAGTTGTCTACAAAGACTTCCGTTACCAGACCCTGGCAGAGATGATACGTAGGTGTAGAAGATACATTTCGTTGTTTCGCTGTTACCAACATTTCGCATATCATCTCTTCTTTCTCCTCTGTGCCTAAAATTGTTATCCCCACCCCCAGAGCCACGAATCCACATAAAGACTTCCCTCTTTGTCCTTATTATTTGTATGCATCCATATTTCGCATTCTCCTTGCCCACCTTCATGATGGATGTGTAAATGAGCTTTTATGATGTTATATTAGGGTTAACAAGATAAAAATATCACAAAAAGTTGCACAATAGCCGGTGTCACTCACACACTAGAGATGAAATGAGGAGCGTTACTCATGTCTGCAATGTGCAAGTGATGGGCAGTGTCTAGTTCTCACATGGACGGCTGATGTCAGATTATATAAGTATAATGGACAGTTACAACAGGCACAATAATGGATATAAAGTCTTGGGGATTTCCAAATGCTGCTTCTGCTTTCCCCAGATTTGTTCAGTCTGTGCTTTTGCTAACTCCTGACTTTTTTTGGATTTTAACATGGAAGTCCCACTTTAAATAAGAATACTACTCAACGTGGGAAAAGTTAGTCTGTGAACAAATAGTTCCCTATTGTTTTCACTGCTATACAGTATACTGCATTCTGCCTGTGCCTGATCGCTGCTGTATTCTCCATATGACCTCAATATGGTCACTGTATGGTAGTATAATTGGTTATATTGGTCTGTATATAGTGGTAGTGCACACATGTCCATGACTAAAGAAGCGATTGTATATATGTCACTTAACATATGACTAGGTGCTTCTATGATGCACTTTTATATTCCTTCTTGTGTAAATGGTTAGCTTTTATGATTTTTTTCTACCACAGTGTGATATGGAGGCTGATATTGTATGTGGCAGAAACGTGCAAAGACATTTTGGAGGGCAGGGGCTCAAGTTAAAAAAAAAGGCACTTCACTGTAAGTTTTACCCCTGTACTGTGACATCACTGTGCATATTATCCCTGTACTGTGACATCACTGTGCATATTATCCCTGTACTGTGACATCACTGTGTATTATCCCTGTCCTGTGATATCACTGTGTGTATTATCCCTGTACTGTGACATCACTGTGTATTATCCCTGTCCTGTGATATCACTGTGTGTATTATCCCTGTACTGACATCACTGTGTATTATCCCTGTCCTGTGACATCACTGTGCTTATTATCCCTGTACTGTGACATCACTGTGCTTATTATCCCTGTCCTGTGATATCACTGTGTGTATTATCCCTGTACTGACATCACTGTGTATTATCCCTGTACTGTGACATCACTGTGCATATTATCCCTGTACTGGGACATCACTGTGTATATTATCCCTGTACTGTGACATCACTGTGTATTATCCCTGTACTGACATCACTGTGTGTATTATCCCTGTACTGACATCACTGTGTATTATCCCTGTCCTGTGACATCACTGTGCTTATTATCCCTGTCCTGTGATATCACTGTGTGTATTATCCCTGTACTGACATCACTGTGTATTATCACTGTACTGTGACATCACTGTGCATATTATCCCTGTACTGAGACATCACTGTGTATATTATCCCTGTACTGTGACATCACTGTGTATTATCCCTGTACTGACATCACTGTGTGTATTATCCCTGTACTGACATCACTGTGTATATTATCCCTGTACTGAAATCACTGTGTGTTTTATCCCTGTACTGACATCACTGTGTATTATCCCTGTACTGTGACATCACTGTGTGTATTATCCCTGTACTGTGACATTACTGTGTGTATTATCCCTGTACTGACATCACTGTATATTATCCCTGTACTGAAATCACTGTGTGTTTTATCCCTGTACTGACATCACTGTGTATTATCCCTGTACTGTGACATCACTGTGTGTATTATCCCTGTACTGAAATCACTGTGTGTATTATCCCTGTACTGACATCACTGTGTATTATCCCTGTACTGTGACATCACTGTGCATATTATCCCTGTACTGTGACATCACTGTGCATATTATCCCTGTACTGTGACATCACTGTGCTTATTATCCCTGTCCTGTGATATCACTGTGTGTATTATCCCTGTACTGACATCACTGTGTATTATCCCTGTACTGTGACATCACTGTGTATTATCCCTGTCCTGTGATATCACTGTGTGTATTATCCCTGTACTGACATCACTGTGTATTATCCCTGTCCTGTGACATCACTGTGCTTATTATCCCTGTCCTGTGATATCACTGTGTGTATTATCCCTGTACTGACATCACTGTGTGTATTATCCCTGTACTGACATCACTGTGTATTATCCCTGTACTGTGACATCACTGTGCATATTATCCCTGTACTGTGACATCACTGTGCTTATTATCCCTGTACTGACATCACTGTGTGTATTATCCCTGTACTGACATCACTGTGTGTATTATCCCTGTACTGAAATCACTGTGTGTATTATCCCTGTACTGACATCACTGTGTATTATCCCTGTACTGTGACATCACTGTGCATATTATCCCTGTACTGTGACATCACTGTGCTTATTATCCCTGTACTGTAACATCACTGTGCTTATTATCCCTGTACTGTGACATCACTGTGTATTATCCCTGTACTGAAATCACTGTGTGTATTATCCCTGTACTGACATCACTGTGTGTATTATCCCTGTACTGAAATCACTGTGTGTATTATCCCTGTACTGTGACATCATTGTGCTTATTATCCCTGTACTGTGACATCACTGTGTGTATTATCCCTGTACTGACATCACTGTGTATTATCCCTGTACTGTGACATCACTGTGCATATTATCCCTGTACTGTGACATCACTGTGCATATTATCCCTGTACTGTGACATCACTGTGCTTATTATCCCTGTCCTGTGATATCACTGTGTGTATTATCCCTGTACTGACATCACTGTGTATTATCCCTGTACTGTGACATCACTGTGTATTATCCCTGTCCTGTGATATCACTGTGTGTATTATCCCTGTACTGACATCACTGTGTATTATCCCTGTCCTGTGACATCACTGTGCTTATTATCCCTGTCCTGTGATATCACTGTGTGTATTATCCCTGTACTGACATCACTGTGTGTATTATCCCTGTACTGACATCACTGTGTATTATCCCTGTACTGTGACATCACTGTGCATATTATCCCTGTACTGTGACATCACTGTGCGTATTATCCCTGTACTGACATCACTGTGTGTATTATCCCTGTACTGACATCACTGTGTGTATTATCCCTGTACTGAAATCACTGTGTGTATTATCCCTGTACTGACATCACTGTGTATTATCCCTGTACTGTGACATCACTGTGCATATTATCCCTGTACTGTGACATCACTGTGCTTATTATCCCTGTACTGTGACATCACTGTGTATTATCCCTGTACTGAAATCACTGTGTGTATTATCCCTGTACTGACATCACTGTGTGTATTATCCCTGTACTGAAATCACTGTGTGTATTATCCCTGTACTGTGACATCATTGTGCTTATTATCCCTGTACTGTGACATCACTGTGTGTATTATCCCTGTACTGACATCACTGTGTATTATCCCTGTACTGTGACATCACTGTGTATTATCCCTGTACTGTGACATCACTGTGTATTATCCATGTACTGTGATATCACTGTGTATTATCCCTGTACTGTGACATCACTGTGTGTATTATCCCTGTACTGACATCACTGTGTATTATCCCTGTACTGTGACATCACTGTGTATTATCCCTGTACTGTGACATCACTGTGTATTATCCCTGTACTGTGATATCACTGTGTATTATCCCTGTACTGTGACATCACTGTGTATATTATCTCTGTACTGTGACATCACTGTGTATATTATCCCTGTACTGTGACATCACTGTGTGTATTATGCCTGTACTGTGATATTACTGTGTATTATCCCTGTACTGTGACATCACTGTGTATATTATCCCTGTACTGTGACATCACTGTGTATATTATCCCTGTACTGTGACATCACTGTGTATTATCCCTGTACTGTGATATCACTGTGTATTATCCCTGTACTGTGACATCACTGTGTGTATTATCCCTGTACTGTGATATCACTGTGTGTATTATCCCTGTACTGTGACATCACTGTGTATATTATCTCTGTACTGTGACATCACTGTGTATATTATCCCTGTACTGTGATATCACTGTGTATTATCCCTGTACTGTGACATCACTGTGTGTATTATCAACAAAGAAGAGAGACAAAGAGAGATTGCACTCACCCCACACTGGCTAGAAGAAGCGCATACTAGCGCGAAATAACGTGTTCCGTTGTGCCCCTGCCTCCGCCTTATATGCCTGTACCCCAGTGAATAAATCTGTGGATGGTGAGTGCAATCTCTCTTTGTCTCTCTTCTTTGTTGATTTTGCTACTTATCCTGAGCTGCACCACTATTGTCCACACCTATGCCACACCTGCACTGATATCAGTCCGCGCTCCTGCACCATACCCTAGTCCTGCAGTGCCAGATCCTCCACTCTACACTACTGTGTGTATTATCCCCGTACTGTGACATCACTGTGTGTATTATCCCCGTACTGTGACATCACTGTGTGTATTATCCCTGTACTGTGACATCACTGTGTGTATTATCCCCGTACTGTGACATCACTGTGTGTATTATCTCTGTACTGTGACATCACTGTTTGTATTATCCCTGTACTGTGAGATCACTGTGCTTATTATCCCTGTACTGTGTCATCACTGTGTATTATCCCTGTACTGTGACATCACTGTGTGTATTATCCCTGTACTGTGACATCACTGTGTGTATTATCCATGTACTGTGACATCACTGCGTGTATTATCCCTGTACTGTGATATCACTGCGTGTATTATCCCTGTACTGTGACATCACTGTATGTATTATCCCTGTACTGTGACATCACTGTGTGTATTATCCATGTACTGTGACATCAATGTGTACTATCCCTGTACTGTGATATCACTGTGCATATTATCCCTGTACTGTGACATCACTGTGTATTATCCCTGTACTGTGACATCACTGTGTGTATTATCTCTGTACTGTGACATCACTGTGTGTATTATCCCTGTCCTGTGATATCACTGTGCGTATTATCCCTGTACTGTGACATCACTGTGTACAGTAACCCCCCGACATGCAATGGCCCCGACATATGATCAAATCAACATACGATGGCCTCTCAGAGGCATGTCTCAGAGGCCATCGCATAAGCTGCTTTTATATGTCGGGGCCATCGCATCAACTGCTATCCGACAGCTCAAAATGCTTAAGCTGTTGTCGGATAGCAGTTTAAGCATCCAGGACAGGTTCACTTACCTATCCCTGCTGCTCTGGGTCCACTTCGCGATCCTCCGGCGTATCCCTGTATCCCTGTACTGTGACATCGCTGTGTGTATTATCCCTGTACTGTGACATCACTGTGTATTATCCCTGTACTGTGACATCACTGTGCATATTAACCCTATACTATACAGGGATAATGTGCACAGTCACAATACAGAACAGGGTTAATATGCATAGTGACATCACAGTACAGGGTTAATATGCACAGAGATATCCCAGTACAGGGATAATAATCACAGGACAGACAAAATACACACAGTGATGTCACAGTACAGGGGTAATACACACAGTGATGTCCTAGTACAGGGATAATACACAGTGATGTCAAAGTACAGTCATAATACACATAGTGATGTCACAGTACAGGGGTAATATAAATAGTGATGTCACAGTACAGGGTTAATATGCACAGTGATGTCACAGTACAGGGTTAATATGCACAGTGATATCCCAGTACAGGGATAATAATCACAGGACAGTCATAATACACAAAGTGATGTCACAGTTCAGTGGTAATACACACAGTGATGTCACAGTACAGATATAATATACACAGTGATGTCACAGTACAGGCATAATACACACAGTGATGTCACAGTACAGGGATAATACACACAGTGATGTCACAGTACAAGGGTAATACACAGTGATGTCAGTACAGGGATAATACACACAGTGATTTCAGTACAGGGATAATACACACAGTGATGTCACAGTACAGGGATAATACACACACAGATGTCAGTACAGGGATAATACACACAGTGATTTCAGTACAGGGATAATACACACAGTGATGTCAGTACAGGGATAATACACACAGTGATGTCAGTACAGGGATAATACACAGTGATGTCACAGTACAGGGATAATATACACAGTGATGTCCCAGTACAGGGATAATATGCACAGTGATGTCACAGTACAGGGATACTACACAGTGATGTCACAGTACAGGGGTAATACACAGTGATGTCACAGTACAGGGATAATACACAGTGATGTCACAGCACAGTGGTAATACACACAGTGATGTCACAGTACAGGGATAATATACACAGTGATGTCACAGTACAGGCACACTAAACACAGTGATGTCACAGTACATGGGGTAATACACAGTGATGTCACAGTACAGGGATAATACACACAGTAATGTCACAGTATAGGGGTAATACACAGTGGTGTCACAGTACAGGGATAATATACACAGTGATGTCACAGTACAGGCACACTAAACACAGTGATGTCACAGTACATGGGGTAATACACAGTGATGTCACAGTACAGGGATAATACACACAGTAATGTCACAGTACAGGGGTAATACACAGTGGTGTCACAGTACAGGGATAATACACAGTGATGTCACAGCACAGTGGTAATACACACAGTGATGTCACAGTACAGGCACACTAAACACAGTGATGTTACAGTACAGGGGTAATACACACAGTGATGTCAGAGTACAGTCATAATACACGGTGATGTCACAGTACAGGGATAATACACACAGTGATGTCACAGTACAGGGATAATACACAGTGATGTCACAGTACAGGAATAATACACACAGTGATGTCACAGTACAGGGATAATACACAGTGATGTCACAGTACAGGGATAATACACACAGTGATGTCACAGTACAGGGATAATACACAGTGATGTCACAGTACAGGGGTAATACACACAGTGATGTCACAGTACAGAGATAATAAAAAGAGTGATGTCAGAGTACAGTCATAATACACATAGTGATGTCACAGTACAGGGGTAATATAGATAGGGATGTCACAGTACAGTTAAGATTTTTAAATAGAAGTAATTTACAAATCTGTTTAACTTTTTGTCACCAGCTGATTTAAAAAAAATGTGTTTGCCACCGGATTACCCCTTTAAGGATGTATAAGGGCATATAGATATGTTGTTGCACAAAGATGTATTCCACATTTTTGGGAACCTTTGATACAGAAAAACAATAGCATATTTCACTTATATACCCACACATATAAATTTAGTTTAAAAAAATAGGTTTCTAAGGCTAATATCTTATCTGAACTGCACTGCTCTGGCAATAGAAAACCAATAGTTTGGGAACTGGGCGCTGGCATGGAGAATGCATGGAGGGGGTGTAACAATTCAGGGGGTCCTAGTGGTCAAACTACCCTGTGATCAAACACTTATCCCCTATCCTATGGAGAGGGGATAAGTTATAAAACACTGGAGTACCTCTTTAATAACTAAGAATTAGAAAACTAAAAAGTAAGCATTAGGAAAAGCAAAGTATTTAAAAAAGCTTTCAAACTCTTCATCCGTATAGAAACTACAGAATATTGGAAAATGTTTTTCAACAGCATAATGCACTCAAAGGGGTATTGACATCTTGTGATTTAATGGTATATTACTAGGATACAGTATGTAATTACTTTATTATTAGTGAGGATCCGAACTCTGGGTCCCTGTACAATTCCAAGAATACAGGGGCCACAGCTATGAACCAGTGAAGCAGCCCCTTTATTGTTTTCCCTGCACAGCAGCGCTCCTGCCACTGAGATTGTTAATAGAGATGAGCGAACTTACAGTAAATTTGATTCGTCACAAACTTCTCGGCTCGGCAGTTGATGCCTTTTCCTGCGTAAATTAGTTCAGCCTTCAGGTGCTCCGGTGGGCTGGAAAAGGTGGATACATTCCTAGAAAAAAGTCTCCTAGGACTGTATCCACCTTTTCCAGCCCACCGGAGCACCTGAAAGCTGAACTAATTTATTCAGGAAAAGCCATCAACTGCCGAGCCGAGAAGTTCGTGACGAATCGAATTTACTATAAGTTCGCTCATCTCTAATTGTAAACTGTGAGCTACAAAGCTCCATATGCTCAAATGCTGCAATATACAGTGGTTCCCCGACATGCGATCCTTTCAACATACGATGGCCTCTCAGAGCCCATCATTTGTTGAAGGCAGCATCAACATACAATGTTTCTGTGTGTCTGGGCCATCGCAAAAAATGGCTATCCAGCAGCGCTGACTGCTTCAGCAGTTACCAGATTTAACTGGTTGCTGTCTATGGAGACGGCAACCAGTGTATGGCGCCTGCTCCTGACTCGAGCCTGCGCCATACCGGACGGCTCCCAGCTGATTCCTGTAGCTGGGGGCCACTGTTAAAACTAACTAACGATCTATAATAATATATTGTTCATTAAACTGCACGGTCAATGGCATATACATAAATAAATACCAAAGCCCAAAATTATGTATTTTTTGGTCACTTTGTATACCATAAAATAAATTGTAAAAAGCTATCAAAAAGTCCCACCAAAACAATGGTACTGATAAAAACTACAGACCACGAAGCAAAAAATGAGCCCTCACACAGACCCGTATACGGGAAAAAATAAAAAAGTTACAGGGGTCAGAAGATAGAAAAATTTTAAACATACAAATTTTCATGCAAACAGTTATCATTTTTTTTTTTTTTTTGAATAAGTAAAACAAAATCAGACCTATGTAAGTTGGGATCATTTTAATCGTATGGACCTACAAACACCCAACATACAATGGTCGTCCCAGAACCAATTACCAGTTTTCCATAGAGATATGTATTCAACATAAAATGGTTCAGGGGCTCCAGAACCAATTACCAGTTTTCCAACATGGTCTCAACATAAAATGGTCTCAACATACAATGGTCCTCCTGGAACCAATTAATATCGTATGTTGAGGGACCACAGTACAATCACTTTATGAAATGGAAATACTCCATTAAGAAATTAAAACAAATTGTTCTGTACCTGGACATTATTTTGAGACTACTACTATACTAAATGATCTTTTCAGTGTGACAACCTTGTCAAATATTTCCTCAGACGTAAGGAGGGAGTGGGATTTAGACATGAAGACACGAGGCTTTGAAAACTAATCTTAAACTTAATAAGACGTGATGATCAGGGCGTCATATTATTCACAAAACAGTAAAAGAATGTAAACAAAGAGCAAACTACAAGCAGTACTATTCTAAGTTGAAAATGCCTCTTCTGCATTTCCTTTTCCCTTCTCTGCATTACTTATTGAACAAAAAAATGTAATGATGATATTGTGAAGAGCTGGGTGAGGCAATGATGTAGCAGGGTCTGGTTGCATTAACCCTGGATTTGTCGTGACGCCAGGGTGCAGTTGTTTTGTATGGAAAGCCCTGACGACAACCGGTCCACAAACGGCAGAATAATAAATGGAATGTCCACAGCGGAATTTATGAGATAACTGGAACATTTACTGAACTTCTTTTGCCAACAGTCTTTACCATTAACCTCTTCAGGACATAGGGCGTATGGATACGCCCTGAATCCTGAGTCCTTAAGGACCGAGGGCGTATCCATACGCCCGTGGGAATTCCGGCCCCCACCGCTAGACGGTTGGGGACCGGAGCCGGATGCCTGCTGAAATCGTTCAGCAGGCATCCCGGCATATCGCCCAGGGGGGTCATTATGCATTATACAATTTAGTCCAGCGATCTGCGGCGATTCTGGGTCAATCGGGTCTCCAGTGACCCGGTGACCCGGAATTACTGGCTGTTCGGGGCCGTCTCTGATGGCCCCGAACAGCCAGAGCCTGCAGGGGTGAGGTGGCACTGGTGCCACCTCACGATCGCCCTGATTCGTCGGCCGGATTACCGGCCGACCAATCAGGGCGCCTGCTGCGGGTGTCACTCCCGCACCCGCTCCGCCCCTCTTCTGTTGGGATCGGGGCCCCAGGAGCAGCTGCGGCGGCGGGACTGACCTGCAGCGTCTGGATCGTTGGAGGTGAGTGACAGCCTCCTGCTGTTGCTTAGCAACAGCTCCCAGCATGCAACAAGGGCATGCTGGGAGCTGTAGTTATGCAACAGCAGGAGGCAGACCACCACAACTCCCAGCATTCCCTTATGGGCATGCTGGGACTTATGGTTTTGCAACAGCTGGAGGCACATTCTTTCTATGGAAAAGTGTACCTTCAGCTGTTGTATAACTACAACTCCCAGCTTGCACAAACAGCTAAAGTGCATGCTGGGAGTTGTAGTGGTGCATCTGCTGGTTGCGTAACTACAACTCCCAGCATGCCCGTTGGCTGTCGGTGACTGCTGAGAGTTGTAGTTTTGCAACAGCTGAAGGCACACTGGTTGTGAAACTCAGTTTTTTTTTACCTAACTCAGTGTTTCACGACCGGTGTGCCTCCAGCTGTTGCAAACTACAACTCTCAGCAGTCACCGTACACCATGCACCGTACATGCTGGGAGTTGTAGTTTTGCAACAGCTGGAGGCACACTGGTTGTGAAACACTGAGTTAGGTCACAAACTCAGTGATACATAACCAGTGTGCCTACAGTTGTTGCAAAACTGCAACTCTCAGCAGTCACCGACAGCCAACGGGCATGCTGGGAGTTGTAGTTATGCAACAGCTGGATGTTCCCCCCCCCCCCAATGTGAACGTACAGGGTACACTCACATGGGCGGAGGATTACAGTAAGTATCTGGCTGCAAATTTGAGCTGCCGCAAACTTTCTGCTGCAGCTCAAATTGCCAGCGAGAAACTACTGTGAACCCCCCCGTCCGTGTGACTGTACCCTAAAAACACTACACTACACTAACACAAAAAATAAAATAAAAAGTAAAAAACACTACATATACACATACCCCTACACAGCCCCCCTCCCCTCCCCAATAAAAATGAAAAACGTCTGGTACGCCACTGTTTCCAGAACGGAGCCTCCAGCTGTTGCAAAACAACTCCCAGTATTGTCGGACAGCTGTTGACTGTCCAGGCATGCTGGGAGTTTTACAACAGCTGGAGGCACCCTGTTTGGGAATCACTGGCGTAGAATACCCCTATGTCCACCCCTATGCAATCCCTAATTTTGGCCTCAAATGCGCATGGCGCTCTCACTTTGGAGCCCTGTCGTATTTCAAGGCAACAGTTTAGGGTCACATATGGGGTATCGCCGTACTCGGGAGAAATTGTGTTACAAATTTTGGGGGGTATTTTCTGCTTTTACCCTTTTTAAAAATGTAAAATTTTTGGGAAAACAAGCATTTTAGGTAAAAAAAAATTTTTTTTTTACATATGCAAAAGTCGTGAAACACCTGTGGGGTATAAAGGTTCACTTAACCCCTTGTTACGTTCCCCGAGGGGTCTAGTTTCCAAAATGGTATGCCATGTGGTTTTTTTTTTGCTATCCTGGCACCATAGGGGCTTCCTAAATGCGGCATGCCCCCAGAGAAAAATTTGCGTTCAAAAAGCCAAATGTGACTCCTTCTCTTCCGAGACCTGTAGTGCGCCAGCAGAGCACTTTTCACCCCCATATGGGGTGTTTTCTGAATCGGGAGAAATTGGGCTTCAAATTTTTAGGGGTATTTTCTGCTATTACCCTTTTTAAAAATAAAAAAATTTTGGGAAAACAAGCATTTTAGGTAAATTTTTTTTTTTTTTTTTTACATTTGCAAAAGTCGTGAAACACCTGTGGGGTATTAAGGTTCACTTTATGCCATGTTACATTCCCCGAGGGGTCTAGTTTCCAAAATGGTATGCCATGTGTTTTTTTTTTGCTGTTCTGGCACCATAAGGGCTTCCTAAAGGTAACATGCCCCCCAAAAACCATTTCAGAAAAACATACTCTCCAAAATCCCCTTGTCGCTCCTTCCCTTCTGAGCCCTCTACTGCACCCGCCGAACACTTTACATAGACATATGAGGTATGTGCTTACTCGAGAGAAATTGGGCTACAAATACAAGTAAAAATTTTGTCCTTTTACCCCTTGTAAAAATAAAAAAATTGGGTCTACAAGAACATGTGAGTGTAAAAAATGAAGATTGTGAATTTTCTCCTTCACTTTGCTGCTATTCGTGTGAAACACCTAAAGGGTTAAAACGCTGACTGAATGTCATTTTGAATACTTTGGGGGGTGTAGTTTTAATAATGGGGTCATTTATGGGGTATTTCTAATATGAAGACCCTTCAAATCCACTTCAAACCTGAACTGGTCCCTGAAAAATACTGAGTTTGAAAATTTTGTGAAAAATTGGAAAATTTCTGCTGACCGTTGAAGCCCTCTGGTGTCTTCCAAAAGTAAAAACACGTCAATTTTATGATGCAAACATAAAGTAGACATATTGTATATGTGAACCAAAAAAAAATGTATTCGTAATATCCATTTTCCTTACAAGCAGAGAGCTTCAAAGTTAGAAAAATGCTAAATTTTCAAATTTTTCATCAAATTTACGGATTTTTCACCAAGAAAGGATGCAAGTATCGACAAAAATTTACCACTATGTTAAAGTAGAATATGTCACGAAAAAACAATCTCGGAATCAGAATGATAACTAAAAGCATTCCAGAGTTATTAATGTTTAAAGTGACAGTGGTCAGATGTGCAAAAAACGCTCTGGTCCTTAAGGCCAAAATGGGCTCCGTCCTGAAGGGGTTAAACAGTTTCTCTTGAGGTAACCGGGATGCAGGTTCCTCACAGGCTTTGCTGGGACTAATAGTCATTAGCTTTAAGCAGGCCACTGTGCTACTAATTGTATGAGTTGAGTTGAATAGTAGTCACAAAGATTTAGGAAACAGAGCTCAAGGTTTTAGTGGCTGCTGGTTCTGTAGGCTTTGGCCTAGTTGAGATGAATTGAGATATGCTGATTGTGCTTGCTTTGGATCTGGGAGATAAGAGAGAGAATTTAGTGGCTGCAGCCCCTTATATACTAGGTGGGCTGGACTAATCCCATTGGCTGCAAAGCCTGTGGGTCCTGAACCCAGAGAATTCTGGGTACATCACATGACCCAGGAAGGTCCTAAATAAGTGTACAATTATTATAATATATCACGTGACCTAGGTAGGTCCTATACATTTGTACACTATACAGAAATACATTTATATGAGGCGACCAAGGGGTAAGCCCTGCAGGAGAGCCCTGTGGAATGGAGGGACTCTAACTGAGGGGACTTTAGACAGGGACAGGACAAGGTCCTATACCGGGATACCACAACATATTTCTAAATGATATTCTTTGGTTCACATATATTTCCCTGTAAAGTATGTGGTAAGGAATGCTAAAGGCAAGTATCAACACCAGACCTGCTGCACTAGTCAATGACACCACTGGACCACTGGAGGGTGCTGTTTGGAAAGCACAGGGCTTGCAAAACTCTAAAGGCTATCTGAAACACTTCCTAATTATTCATTGACATAAGAAACTTTAGGAATTTCCCTTCAAGGATTATATTAGGGAATTTCATACCAAGAAATTCCCAAATATGTTTTCACCTAATTCACTAGTAAACAACAAGAACAACAACATGATGATGATGATGATAATGATGATAATAATAATTATTATTATTAATTATGTATATTTTAATGTACAGGTTTGTTACACACATATACACAAAACAGAGACTTCTGATTATAAACTATTGTCTTCCATCTTACCCCCTAAATAAAAAATACGTTTTTGTCCCTTAATAACAAGTTCATTACAGTTATTACAGATTTATTCAATTTACTAGCATAGATTTATAGTAGAGGCTCTTCTTATAAAACATTACCTTAGTGACTGCATCTTTTCTTCTTACCAGTATCAGTACTGTATATGTGGATGCATACGGGTTCATTATACTTTTTGCATACAAACATAATAGACTACCCTATGAATATCAATATAGACAAACATTTTAAAGCGTAATCATTTTTTATTGAGTAATCATTAGCAATGATAAAACAAACATTAAAAATGTTTACATTAAGAAAAACATTTAAAATAAATAAGGGATTATAAATACTGTATAACAAATCTGACTGACATCGGGTGTGAGGACCAGAGTGACGGGGGGGAGGGGGGCAGGGGGGTGGCACAGAGTTTGGGGTGCAGGGAAGTGAGTGGACAAAGTGACATCTTTTAGGGACCAGAATGACACAGGCTTTGGAGGACACTGGAGTGGGGAACAGAGTTTGGGAGGGCATGGGATTTAGGGGGACAAAATGACAGGGGAGAGGAGTCTAAAGGTTCAAACTCTACTCCGTCTCCATATAATCCTGTGTCACCTTTACCCCTAACTCAGTCTGTAAGAGAGCTACAGGGTGTAGGGTAATATAAACAATTAAAAATGTCACTGCCACTTTCCTCCTCCTCACCGATGGTATCTGTGTGTCCACTGTCCATATCATAGTGTTACAATCACACGATGTCCAGCTGGGACACCAAAAAGAGTATGATAGTGCAGGATTATCCAAAAGATAGGGAGATCATCCCTATGTATGTATCATCGCAGGGGTCCTGGTGCTGGGGACCCCCGCAATTTCTCTTGCAACCCCCGAGTCATCACTACACAGAGCTAAGTTTGCTCTGTGCGTGAGGACTCACGATACAGGGGACGGAGTATCGTGAGATCACGGCTCCGTTCCCCTCGTGATGTCACGTCAATTCAAGCCTATGGGAGGGGGCGTGGCGACCGTCACGCAACCTCCCATAGACTTGCATTGAGGGGGGCCGGAGCCGTGACGTCATGATACTCCGGCCCCTGTATCGTGAATTATGCATGACTCGGGGGGCTGCAGGAGAGATTGCGTGGGTCCCCAGCAGTGGGACCCCCGCAATCAGACGTCTTTTCCTATATTCTTTGGATAGGGGATAAGATGTCTAGGGCGGAGTACCCCTTTAACCCTTTTGTTAATATGTTCTACCCGAGCTTCCTTCAGAAAGGGGAGCTCATATTTAGAGATCAAACACAAGAGCTGAATAATTAAACATTTAATCTGAGAAAAGGTTTACCAGTGTAAGGTGCAAAAATACAGAAACAAAAGACATACAGGTTACAAAAAGATAATAAAGACAGTTCAGGAAAGTATATGGGATAAACAGAAGAACGTCCTTACATATTACCAGTAAATAGAAATCCTTGTGAGAGATCCTTGATAATATAGTTTCCAAGATGTATCCAAAAGTTATAACCAAGTTATTTGTAACATGGTAATCCCTTCAGTATTTATATTATATAGTCCAGAGGGTCAAACCTCTCCTCCTCCCCCCTGATTTATTAGATGGGTGCTGGACCATCATACAATCTCCAAAGAAGAAGCATAGGTGACTGACCTTCGAATCACCTTAAGTCTCCAATGGTCCAGGTCTGGAATTTTTATCTCATCCTTAGTTTTATGGCCTGAGCCAGACATATCTTGTGTCCAGCCTAGGCCCCGATAGAACTGTACAATACACATATACATATAAAATACCTAATAAGTAAATCCTTACTCAGGTCTTGGACTAGAACATACATACAATTAAAACACATAAGGATCAATCACACTAAGGCTAGGCTCACACGTTACAATTTCCGTGCCGGATTTCGCACTGGTTCCAAAATTTCTGCATGGAGCTCGGAATCCACACCAAAATCTGCACAAGCCAAAAACCACCTAAATGAATGTGGATGCGGAATTGGTGCGGATGTGCGGAAATTCTGCTGTGTGACCCTGCTGCTCATTGGTTACATTCCCCAGCTAGTTTCTATTCAGGCATAGGCCAAAAAAGACCCTAGTCCAACCCTTTTCTCCAAAGGACTTGACTTAAATGGGAACTGTCAGATACAAAAACTTTTGATATGTTGTACATCTTGGCGAAACATTAACCTTTCTAATATACTTCATAAGAAAATGTTATTTCCTTTTTATAGAAATCATGGTTTATAAATTCATGGCTTTGTCCAAGCTGAAGCACAGACATGGACAAAGTAGCGCTAGCCCAACCTCACTTACTGGACTCTGTCCAAGCCTGTGCTTCAGCTTGGACAAAGCCATGAATTTATAAAACATGATTTCTATAAAAAGGAAATAACATTTTCTTATGAAGTACCGATGCACCCAATTTTAAAGCTTGAAAATCTAGGAAAAAAAGATTCTGAACCTTCAACCTGCGGACCTCCAGATGTTGCAAAACTACAACTCCCAGCCGTTGGCTGTCCGGGCATGCCAGGAGTTGTAGTTTTGCAACATCTGGAGGTCCGCAGGTTGAAGACCACTGGTATAGGAGGTAATACTCACGTGTCCCCGCCGCTCCGGACCCGTCACCGCTGCCCTGGATGTCGCCCTCTATCGCTGTCCCCGGGGTGTCCCCGTCTCTCCGGAACGTCTCTGCTGCCGGGTATCCTAACTCTCTGTCGCTGCCATCACGTCGCTACGCACGCCGCTACGCACGCCGCTACGCATGTTGCTCCTATTGGATGATGGGTCGACGTGCGTGACGACGATGAAGGAAAGCGCCGGCCATGCAGGGGATCCCGGCACGGAGCAGACAGCGAGGAGGCAGGTAAGGTCCCTCCCGGTGTCCTGTAAGCTGTTCGGGATGCCGCGATTTCACCGGGTTAGAGCAGCCGGGTTAGTGTCACTTTCGCTTCAGACGCGGCGGTCAGCTTTGATCGCCGCATCTGAAGGGTTAATACAGGGCATCACTGCAATGTATTAGGCGTGGGTCCCGGCCGTTGATGGCCACAGGGCCCGCCGCGATAGGACAGGTTTTAATGTGTATTTGCCGTATAAGACACACCAACTTTACCCCCCCCCCCCCCCCCCAGTTTTGGGGAAGAAAAAGTGCGTCTTATACGGCGAAAAATACGGTATTAGAAAGGTTCATGTTTTGCCAAGATTTACAACTTATCAAAGGCTTTTGTATCTGACAGTGCCCATTTAAATGAATTTAAAGGAATTCAAGTCTGGCTTTTGCCAGAGCAACATCTTCCAGCATCTCCTGCTAGGCAGACATACAGCTACATACAGTGTTTCCCCTAGGTCCAGTAAAGTAAAGAAAGAACCCTAGGGTTGAGTGCTCTTCCTGGGAGGAGTTTAAACCTTTTCCTGTCCTGTATCCTGTTCATGTTAAAGCCTGCATCGAGCAGGCCAAAAGTCATGTGCCAATTGCATCACACATATTTGGGCCACATGTACAGTGATCACGACACTGTATAAAGTTTGGAGGATTTTGTCCCAAAGGCCAAAACCATGCTGTGGGGGTATCATGCACAAGTTTCCAGCTCCATGAACAAGTATTACTTAGCCAGAGGAGAAGAAAGCTGAGCAAGGACCCCTCTGTGTACAATAATCTGTTTAGTGACCTATGGTTGGCAGTTGTGCTGTGTGGCTCAACACTCCAAAGAAGTTCTTAAGCTTAGGCCCTGCGCATAGGGCATTGTGCTACAAAACTGTGAGGAAAAGTATCTGCACCACAGTAAGCCAATCTGTGTAGGCCCTTCACAGTAGGGAGCATCTAATTGGACTGTATCCTGTATGCAACTACATACTACTAGAAACCTTATTAACACATGCGACAAGAAAACCACAGACTTTCCAGTCAGTACTTTTAAAGGGACAGTGACTAACTTCTTACTTAACTGCTTAAACCCTGTACCTCCACAACTCTGTGCTAAAAAGTGTTATAATTTAAAATGCTCGGCAAGTCCGATAAAGTTTCCACTTGTTTCCGCATTACAAAACATTGCTTGGGCTTACAGAGGAACATCAGGTTATCTATACCACCCTGCTATGTGACATCACCATCTACAGTCCTAAAGGACTACTCTCAACTAGCTTGTACTAAAGTAGCACTAAAAACTACTATATATTGTACTCAGTCCTAATGCTGCTTCCAAAGGTTCGCTACATAGATATAGGGGAGCAGGATCTCCTCTTGTCTGTATTTCCTATGTGCGCGAGCATCATAGCATCTATTATCTGTCCACTCTGTAGCAAAGTTTAGGGGGAAATCCTGGAAATGATCTAAAGAGTTATATAACATCAATAATAAGCCATGTCCTCATCTATCTCCTGCTCTGATGCCCACCAACAATACATATTGTTACCAATGCAAAAAACAAGGATGAGATAGGACACCCCAGGTTTAGCCGTCTCTAGAGGTCAAAGTATGTATTATAGTGGGCTCCTCACAAAACAAAAGATTGCCTTCATGAAGAATTTAGAGTTGAACATGTTTTTCACCTTGTTTTATTTAGTAACTGTTATGATGTCAATATAACGTGACAGTTATTTTAAGAAACATAATTTTTACTTATTCTTTCTGATTAAATACTAAAAAGGTGCATAAGAATGATCGCAAAAGTGCACGTATAGCGCAAAGAATGTTGCAGTCCTACCAAATACAATAGAATGCCTTATGCTTCAGTCACATGGTTTGGATTATATAACTTTATATACTTAACCAAATGTACAAACATAATGATATTACGTTCATAACCACAATATGCCCAGCCGCCAGCTTAAACCTGTTCATCTGCATGCTTTGCCACACAGTCATGCCAAAACCTTTGCCTTCACCTTGAGTTAACTCTAAGCACAGAACAAGGAACAGATTTTTGGCTAGACAAGATTATACTTGTTTTTATAATAACATTATTGGATCTATATTTTGGAGACAGGCAATAAATACGTTGAAGACATTGAAAAAAAATAAAAATAAACAGTACAGTCCATAATAAATTAATCCATCCCAGTCCATCCCTCAAAGATATACAACAAAATATTAAATTAGTCACCTTGCCAGCCAATCACTGGTAACAGTAGGGACCCACCTCAAGCAATGATTGTCTGAGAGGGCATTTTCAGTTACTTCCTGTGTATCAAGATAGCTCCAGGAAGTGGAGATAAGCAGGGACTCTTGAAACTACAGTGATGGGGACAGGTAAGGTAAGTAGTAAAAAAAAATTCTTAAACCTAGTCCAATGCATAAAAATTAAAAAAAAAGAATATAGACGTTATTGGTCACTTGGGAAAATCACTCCAGTTTCTATCTCAGACAGGCTGATAAATCAGGGCCAATGTGCGTAGGTATGTGCATATGTATGTCTGTCTGTGGGTGTGTATGTATGTGTGTCTGTGCATGTGTGTGTGTATGTGTCTCTGTGCGTGTGTATGTGTGTGTGTATGTGTGTCTTTGCGTGTGTGTGTGTATGTTGCCGCATCACTTCCAAACCGCTAAAGATATTTCCATGAAACTGTCACGATGCCGGCTGGCAGGAGGTGGATCCTCTGTGCCAGAGAGGGATTAGCGTGGACCGTGCTAGTGGACCGGTTCTAAGTCACTACTGGTGTTCACCAGAGCCCGCCGCAAAGCGGGATGGTCTTGCTGCGGCGGTAGTGACCAGGTCGTATCCACTAGCAACGGCTCAACCTCTCTGACTGCTGAAGATAGGCGCGGTACAAGGAAGTAGACAGAAGCAAGGTCGGACGTAGCAAAAGGTCGGGGCAGGCAGCAAGGATCGTAGTCAGGGGCAACGGCAGGAGGTCTGGAACACAGGCTAGGAACACACAAGGAACGCTTTCACTGGCACAATGGCAACAAGATCCGCCGAGGGAGTGCAGGGGAAGTGAGGTATACATAGGGAGTGCACAGGTGAACACACTAATTAGAACCACTTGCGCCAATCAGCGGCGAAGTGGCCCTTTAAATCGCAGAGACCCGGCGCGCGCGCGCCCTAGGGAGCGGGGCCGCGCGCGCCGGGACAGGACCGACGGAGAGCGAGTCAGGTACGGGAGCCGGGGTGCGCATCGCGAGCGGGCGCCACCCGCATCGCGAATCGCATCCCGGCTGGAGGCGGTATCGCAGCGCACCGGGTCAGTGGATCTGACCGGAGCGCTGCAGTAGCGAGAGTGTAGCGAGCGCTCCGGGGAGGAGCGGGGACCCGGAGCGCTCGGCGTAACAGTACCCCCCCCCCCTTGGGTCTCCCCCTCTTCTTAGAGCCTGAGAACCTGAGGAGCAGACTTTTGTCTAGGATATTGTCCTCAGGTTCCCAGGATCTCTCTTCAGGACCACAACCCTCCCAATCGACCAAAAAAAAAGTTTTCCCTCTGACCTTCTTGGAGGCCAGTATCTCCTTTACGGAGAAGATGTCCGAGGAGCCGGAAACAGGAGTGGGAGAAACAAGTTTGGGAGAGAAACGGTTGATGATGAGTGGTTTAAGAAGAGAAACGTGAAAGGCATTAGGAATACGAAGAGAAGGAGGAAGAAGAAGTTTGTAAGAGACAGGATTAATCTGGCACAAAATTTTGAAAGGACCAAGATAGCGTGGTCCCAATTTGTAGCTAGGGACACGGAAGCGGACATATTTAGCGGAGAGCCATACCTTGTCTACTGGAGAAAAAATGGGGGGAGCTCTTCTTTTCTTATCAGCAAACTTCTTTATGCGTGATGAAGCCTGTAAGAGAGAATTTTGGGTCTCTTTCCATATGGTGGAAAGATCACGAGATATTTCATCCACAGCGGGCAAACCAGAGGGCAAGGGAGTAGGGAGGGGGGGAAGAGGGTGACGGCCGTACACCACGAAAAATGGGGATTTGGAGGAAGATTCAGAGACTCTGAAGTTATACGAGAATTCGGCCCATGGTAGAAGATCTGCCCAGTCATCCTGGCGGGAGGAAACAAAATGCCGTAAATAATCACCCAGGACCTGGTTAATTCTTTCTACTTGCCCATTGGATTGAGGATGATAGGCAGAAGAAAAGTTTAATTTAATCTTGAGTTGTTTACAGAGAGCCCTCCAGAATTTTGACACGAATTGGACGCCTCTATCCGAGACGATCTGCGTGGGCAACCCGTGAAGACGAAAAATGTGTACAAAAAATTGTTTTGCCAACTGAGGCGCTGAAGGAAGACCAGGAAGAGGGATGAAATGTGCCATCTTGGAGAATCGATCAACGACCACCCAAACAACAGTGTTGCCACGGGATGGGGGTAAGTCTGTAATAAAGTCCATACCAATCAGAGACCAAGGCTGTTCGGGGACAGGCAGAGGATGAAGAAGACCAGCGGGCTTCTGGCGAGGAGTCTTATCCCGGGCACAGACAGTGCAGGCTCGCACAAAATCCACAACATTCGACTCCAGAGTCGGCCACCAATAGAAACGAGAGATGAGTTGCACGGATTTCTTGATGCCCGCATGACCTGCGAGATGGGAGGAGTGACCCCATTTGAGGATTCCGAGGCGTTGGCGTGGAGAGACGAAGATCTTCCCTGGAGGAGTTTGCCTGATGGAGGCTGGAGAAGTGGAGATCAGGCAGTCAGGAGGAATGATGTGTTGCGGAGAGAGCTCTACTTCCGAGGCATCCGAGGAACGAGAGAGAACATCGGCCCTAATGTTCTTATCGGCAGGCCGAAAGTGAATTTCAAAATTAAATCGGGCAAAGAACAGAGACCACCTGGCCTGGCGAGGATTCAGCCGTTGGGCAGACTGGAGATAGGAGAGGTTCTTGTGATCGGTGTAAATAATAACTGGAAATCTTGATCCCTCCAGCAGATGCCTCCATTCCTCAAGTGCTAATTTGATGGCTAGTAGCTCTCGATCCCCGATGGAGTAGTTCCTCTCCGCCGGAGAGAAGGTCCTAGAAAAAAACCCACAAGTAACAGCATGCCCGGAAGAATTTTTTTGTAGAAGGACCGCTCCAGCTCCTACTGAGGAGGCATCAACCTCCAATAGGAAGGGTTTAGATGGGTCAGGTCTGGAGAGCACGGGAGCTGAAGAAAAGGCAGACTTGAGCTGTTTAAAGGCGTCTTCCGCTTGAGGAGGCCATGACTTAGGATTGGCATTCTTTTTGGTTAAAGCCACGATAGGAGCCACAATGGTGGAAAAATGTGGAATAAATTGTCTGTAATAATTGGCGAACCACAAAAAACGTTGGATAGCACGGAGTCCGGAGGGGCGTGGCCAATCTAAGATGGCAGAGAGTTTGTCTGGATCCATTTGTAGTCCCTGGCCAGAGACCAAGTATCCTAGGAAAGGAAGAGATTGACATTCAAACAGACATTTCTCCATTTTGGCATAAAGTTGATTGTCACGAAGTCTCTGAAGAACCATGCGGACATGCTGGCGGTGTTCTTCTAGGTTGGCGGAAAAAATCAGGATATCGTCCAGATACACAACAACACAGGAATATAAGAGATCACGAAAAATTTCATTAACAAAGTCTTGGAAGACGGCAGGGGCGTTGCACAGGCCAAAGGGCATGACCAGATACTCAAAGTGTCCATCTCTAGTGTTAAATGCCGTTTTCCATTCATCCCCCTCTCTGATGCGGATGAGATTATAAGCACCTCTTAAGTCCAGTTTGGTAAAGATGTGGGCACCTTGGAGGCGATCAAAGAGTTCAGAGATGAGAGGTAGAGGGTAGCGGTTCTTTACCGTGATTTTATTAAGACCGCGGTAGTCAATGCAAGGACGTAGGGAGCCATCTTTTTTGGACACAAAGAAAAATCCGGCTCCGGCAGGAGAGGAGGATTTGCGGATAAAGCCCTTTTTTAAATTTTCCTGGATGTACTCAGACATAGCAAGAGTCTCTGGGGCAGAGAGAGGATAAATTCTGCCCCGGGGTGGAGTAGTGCCCGGGAGGAGGTCAATAGGACAGTCATAAGGCCTGTGAGGAGGTAGAGTCTCAGCTTGTTTTTTGCAAAAAACATCCGCAAAGTCCATATAGGCCTTAGGGAGACCGGTTACAGGGGGAACCACAGGGTCACGGCAAGGAGTACTGGGAACCGGTTTAAGGCAGTCCTTGAAACAAGAGGGACCCCAACTCTTGATCTCCCCAGTGGACCAATCCAGGGTTGGGGAATGGTGTTGAAGCCAGGGTAGTCCAAGGAGAATTTCGGAAGTGCAATTGGGGAGGACCAAAAACCCAATTTTCTCGTGATGAGGTCCGATGCACATTAGGAGGGGCTCCGTGCGGAAACGTATGGTACAGTCCAATCTTTCATTGTTAACACAATTGATGTAGAGGGGTCTGGCGAGACTGGTCACCGGGATGTTGAACCTGTTGATGAGAGAGGCCAAAATAAAATTTCCTGCAGATCCGGAATCCAAGAAGGCCATAGTAGAGAAGGAGAAGGTAGAGGCAGATATCCGCACAGGCACAGTAAGACGTGGAGAAGCAGAGTTGACATCAAGGACTGTCTCACCTTTGTGCGGAGTCAGCGTACGTCTTTCCAGGCGGGGAGGACGGATAGGACAATCCTTCAGGAAGTGTTCGGTACCGGCACAGTACAGGCAGAGATTCTCCATGCGGCGTCGTGTCCTCTCTTGAGGTGTCAGGCGAGACCGGTCGACCTGCATAGCCTCCACGGCGGGAGGCACAGGAACGGATTGCAGGGGACCAGAGGAGAGAGGAGCCGGGGGGAAAAAACGCCTCGTGCGAACAAAGTCCATATCCTGGCGGAGCTCCTGACGCCTTTCGGAAAAACGCATGTCAATGCGAGTGGCTAGATGAATGAGTTCATCTAGGTTAGCAGGGATTTCTCGTGCGGCCAGAACATCTTTAATGTTGCTGGATAGGCCTTTTTTAAAGGTCGCGCAGAGGGCCTCATTATTCCAGGATAGTTCTGAAGCAAGAGTACGGAATTGTACGGCGTACTCGCCAACGGAAGAATTACCCTGGACCAGGTTCAACAGGGCAGTCTCAGCAGAAGAGGCTCGGGCAGGTTCCTCAAAGACACTTCGAATTTCCGAGAAGAAGGAGTGTACAGAGGCAGTGACGGGGTCATTGCGGTCCCAGAGCGGTGTGGCCCATGACAGAGCTTTTCCAGACAGAAGGCTGACTACGAAAGCCACCTTAGACCTTTCAGTAGGAAACTGGTCCGACATCATCTCCAAGTGCAGGGAACATTGAGAAAGAAAGCCACGGCAAAATTTAGAGTCCCCATCAAATTTATCCGGCAAGGATAGTCGTAGGCCTGAAGCGGCCACTCGCTGCGGAGGAGGTGCAGGAGCTGGCGGAGGAGATGATTGCTGAAGCTGTGGTAGTAGCTGCTGTAGCATCACGGTCAGTTGAGACAGCTGGTGGCCTTGTTGCGCTATCTGTTGTGACTGCTGGGCGACCACCGTGGTGAGGTCGGCGACAACTGGCAGAGGAACTTCAGCGGGATCCATGGCCGGATCTACTGTCACGATGCCGGCTGGCAGGAGGTGGATCCTCTGTGCCAGAGAGGGATTAGCGTGGACCGTGCTAGTGGACCGGTTCTAAGTCACTATTGGTGAAAAGCGGGATGGTCTTGCTGCGGCGGTAGTGACCAGGTCGTATCCACTAGCAACGGCTCAACCTCTCTGACTGCTGAAGATAGGCGCGGTACAAGGAAGTAGACAGAAGCAAGGTCGGACGTAGCAGAAGGTCGGGGCAGGCAGCAAGGATCGTAGTCAGGGGCAACGGCAGGAGGTCTGGAACACAGGCTAGGAACACACAAGGAACGCTTTCACTGGCACAATGGCAACAAGATCCTGCGAGGGAGTGCAGGGGAAGTGAGGTATACATAGGGAGTGCACAGGTGAACACACTAATTAGAACCACTTGCGCCAATCAGCGGCGAAGTGGCCCTTTAAATCGCAGAGACCCGGTGCGCGCGCGCCCTAGGGAGCGGGGCCACGCGCGCCGGGACAGGACCGACGGAGAGCGAGTCAGGTACGGGAGCCGGGGTGCGCATCGCGAGCGGGCGCCACCCGCATCGCGAATCGCATCCCGGCTGGAGGCGGTATCGCAGCGCACCGGGTCAGTGGATCTGACCGGAGCGCTGCAGTAGCGAGAGTGTAGCGAGCGCTCCGGGGAGGAGCGGGGACCCGGAGCGCTCGGCGTAACAGAAACTTGGCACACATGTTACTTATATGCCAACTAAGAATATATGATAGGTATATTAACCCTTACCCACCCCCATTTTTCAGGGTTGGAGCTTTTGTTTACGTCCCATACAAGTCTATGGGAAAGATATGTTACTGCATAACTTCCAAATGGCTGGAGATGTTTCCATGAAACTTGGTCACATGTTACTTATATGTCTACTAAAAAATATAGAATAGTTATTTAACCCTAACCTACCCCCATTTGCGAGGGTTGGGGCTTTTGTTTAACCCCTTAAGGACCCAGCCATTTTACACCTTAGGACCCGGCCATTTTTTGCACATCTGACCACTGTCACTTTAAACATTAATAACTCTGGAATGCTTTTACTTATCAATCTGATTCCGAGATTGTTTTTTCGTGACATATTCTACTTTAACATAGTGGTAAAATTTTGTGGTAACTTGCATCCTTTCTTGGTGAAAAATCCCAAAATTTGATGAAAAATTTGAAAATTTTGCATTTTTCTAACTTTGAAGCTCTCTGCTTGTAAGGAAAATGGATATTCCAAATATTTATTTTATTTTATTCACAAATACAATATGTCTACTTTATGTTTGCATCATAAAATTGACGTGTTTTTACTTTTGGAAGACACCAGAGGGCTTCAAAGTTCAGCAGCAATTTTCCAATTTTTCACAAAATTTTCAAACTCACTATTTTTCAGGGACCAGTTCAGGTTTGAAGTGGATTTGAAGGGTCTTCATATTAGAAATACCCCACAAATGACCCCATTATAAAAACCGCACCCCCCAAAGTATTCAAAATGACATTCAGTCAGCATTTTAACCCTTTAGGTGTTTCACAGGAATAGCAGCAAAGTGAAGGAGAAAATTCACAATCTTCATTTTTTACACTCGCATTTTCTTGTAGACCCAATTTTTGAATTTTTACAAGGGGTAAAAGGAGAAAATTTATACTTGTATTTGTAGCCCAATTTCTCTCGAGTAAGCACATACTTCATATGTCTATGTAAAGTGTTCAGCGGGCACAGTAGAGGGCTCAGAAGGGAAGGAGCGACAAGGGGATTTTGGAGAGTACGTTTTTCAGAAATGGTTTTTGGGGGGCATGTTGCATTTAGGAAGCCCCTATGGTGCCGAACAGCAAAAAAAAAAACACATGCCATACCATTTTGGAAACTAGACCCCTCGGGGAACGTAACAAGGAATTAGGTGAGCCTTAATACCCCACAGGTGTTTCACGACTTTTGCATATGTAAAAAAATTAAAATAAATTTTCACTAAAATGTGTGTTTCCCCCCAAATTTCACATTTTTGCAAGGGTTAATAGAAGAAAATACCCCCCAAAATTTGTAACCCCATCTCTTCTGAGTATGGAGGTACCCCATAAGTTGGCATGAAGTGCATTACGGGCGAACTACAATGCTCAGAAGAGAAGGAGTCATATTTGGCTTTTTGAGAGCAAATTTTGCTCGGGGGCATGTCGCATTTAGGAAGCCCCTATGGTGCCAGGACAGCAAAATAACCCCCACATGGCATACCATTTTGGAAACTAGACCCCTTGAGGAATGTAACAAGGGGTGCAGTGAGCATTTACCCCCCACTGGTGTCTGTCAGATCTTTGGAACAGTGGGCTGTACAAAATTTTTTATTTGCACAGCCCATTGTTCCAAAGATCTGTCAGACACCAGTGGGGTGTAAATTCTCACTGCACCCCTCATTACATTCCGTGAGGGGTGTAGTTTCCGAAATGGGGTCACATGTGGTTTTTTTTTCTTTTTTGCGTTTGTCAAAACCGCTGTAACAATCAGCCACCCCTGTGCAAATCACCTCAAATGTACATGGCGCACTCTCCCTTCTGAGCCTTGTTGTGCGCCCCCAGAGCACTTTGCGCCCACATATGGGGTATCTCCGTACTCGGGAGAAATTGCATTACAAATTTTGGGGGGCTTTTTTCCCCTTTACCTCTTGTCAAAATGAAAAGTATAGGGCAACACCAGCATGTTAGTGTAAAAAATATTTTTTTTTTACACCAACATGCTGGTGTAGACCCCAACTTCCCCTTTTCATAAGGGGTGAAAGGAGAAAAAGCCCCCCAAAATTTGTTAGGCAATTTCTCCCGAGTACGGCGATACCCCATATGTGACCCTAAACTGTTGCCTTGAAATACGACAGGGCTCCAAAGTGAGAGCGCCATGTGCATTTGAGGCCTAAATTAGGGATTTGCATAGGGGTGGACATAGGGGTATTCTACGCCAGTGATTCCCAAACAGGGTGCCTCCAGCTGTTGCAAAACTCCCAGCATGCCTGGACAGTCAACGGCTGTCCGACAATACTGGGAGTTGTTTTGCAACAGCTGGAGGCTCCGTTCTGGAAACAGTGGCGTACCAGACGTTTTTCATTTTTATTGGGGAAGGAGGGGGGCTGTGTAGGGGTATGTGTATATGTAGCGTTTTTTACTTTTTATTTTATTTTATGTTAGTGTAGTGTAGTGTTTTTAGGGTACAGTCACGCGGGCGGGGGGTTACAGCGAGTTTCCCGCTACGAGTTTGAGCTGCCGCGCAAAATTAGCTGCATCGCAAACTTGCAGCCTGATACTCACTGTAAGCCCCTGCCCATGTGAATGTACCCTGTACATTCACAGGGGGGGGGGGGGGGACCTCCAGCTGGTGCAAAACTACAACTCCCAGCATGCACAGTCTATCAGTGCATGCTGGCAGTTATAGTTTTGCAACAGCTGGAGGCACACGGGTTGGGAAACACTGAGTTAGGAAACAGACAATGTTTCCCAACCAGTGTGCCTCCAGTTGTTGCAAAACCACAACTCCCAGCATGCCCAGGCAGCCGAAGGGCATATTGGGAGTAGTGGTTTCGTAACAGCTGGAGGAGAACAGTTTGGGGACCACTGTGTAGTGGTGTCCAAGCTGCAGCCCTCCAGATGTTGCAAAACTACAACTCCCAGTATGCCAAAACTGTCCAGGCATGCTGGGAGTTGTAGTTCTGCAACATCTGAAGGGCCAGATGTTACAGAACTACAACTCCCAGCATGCCTGGACAGTAAGGGCATGCTGAGGATGTGTAGTTTTGCAACATCTGGAAGGGCACAGTGGTCTCCAAACTGTGGACCTCCAGATGTTGCAAAACTGCAACTCCCAGCATGCCCAGATGCCAAGGGCTGTCTGGGCATGCTGGGAGTTGTAGTTTACAGGGTCCCATTACAGCAATGCATGTCGCTTTACGGCGACGTGCATTGCTGTAAAGGGCCCGACCGCGGCTGAAGATCAACTCACCTGTCGCCGCCGCCTTCTTCCTCGCCGGGATCCGGGTCTTCAGGGACGAGGTAAGTACCGGGGCTGGTCCCCAGCACTCCCCCGTCCCCCGCCGCGTCCTCCGGTCTTCCTCCCGTCCTCTCCGGACTTCAAGGGGCCGGGCAGGACGGGAGGAAGTAACCGCCCCCCCTCCTGCGATTGGTCGGTTAGTTAACCGACAGATCGCAGGGTATAGGAGGAGGTGGCAGGCTTGCCACCTCGCTCCTAGCCTCCAGCATGGTCCTGGCCTTCTGTGACAGCCGGGATCATGCAAAATTACCGGGTGGTCGGGTCCCAGAGACCCGATCAGCCCGGTATCGCCGCAGATCGCAAGGGCGATTTCCCTTGCGATTTGCGGCGATCGCCGACATGGGGGGCCTACATGGCCCCCCTCGGCGTTTGCCCTGGATGCCTGCTGAAGCATTTCAGCAGGCATCCGCTTCCGATCTCTGCCCGGGGCGCGGCAGAGACCGGAGAAACACCAGGACGTACTAGTACGTCCTGGGTCCTTAAAGCCCAGGGTGCCAGGACGTTCTAGTACGTCCTGGGTCCTTAAGGGGTTAAAATCCCATGAAAGTCTATGGGAAATTTATGTTCCAGCTTAACTTTCAAATGGCTGGAGATATTTCGATAATACTTGGTCACATGTTACTTATATGTCAACTAAAAATATAGGATAGATAAATTAACCCTAATCTACCCTTATTTGCGAGGGTCAGTGTTTTTGTTTAAAGTCCCATGTAAGGTCCCATTCACACTGCCGTTGCTCCCCGTCGAGAATGGTCATCAAAGTCTATTCTTTTTCCTGACTTTAATGGCCATTCTCATAATGGGAAGCAATGGAAAAAAATGGGTCCCGGTGGCTTCCACTATTATGGGGTCCACTGGGAACCGTTATGAATAACGGGAGAAAAAGGCAGCACATGCTGTAATTTTTCTCCCGTTATTCTGCCTGGCTCTCCCAGCTGCCGTCACACTGCTGTGCACTAATGGCAGTGTGAAAGGGGCCTAAGTCTATGGGAAATGTATGTTCCAGCATAACTTAAAAATGGCTGGAAATATTTCGATAGTACTTGGTACACATATTACTTATATGTCACATAATAATCAAGGATATTTAAATTAACCCTAAACATGGTATAAGGTCAGGCTATAAGGACGAGATAAAAGGTCGGGATATGAGGACGGCAAATGAGGACAGGATATGAGGTTGGTATATGAGGATGGGATATGAGGTGGGGATATAAAGAGGAGATATGGGGTCAGGATATGAGGACAAAACCTTCATCATTTGTTGCTTTTCCTCCCACACAAGGATTAAGTAGGAAAAACTGGGCAACGCCGGGTACTCAGCTAGTGGGGAAATATACTATATAGAGCAGGGGTCCTCAAACTACGGCCCGTGGGCATCATGCTGCCCGCCGAGGACATTTATCTGGCCCGCGGCTGCCTGGGACATCCCTGTGTCCCGAAAGATGTTTTCAGGACACAGGGATGCGCTCTCGGAGACCCCGCGTTTACTTTAAAAACGCAGGGGCCGCCGGGAAGGTGGCGCACGCAGCGACGTCCCTGACGCCGTGCATGCGCCCATAGCAACGGAGCGCAGAGGAGCGGGGCAGCGTGAGGACGTGCGCTGGCCCGCTAGGTAAGTTTTACCAGCGGCTCGTCAGCTTCGGTGCTCCAACCACCGCTCCTTCGGTCCCGAGACTTACTGCTATGTCCGGACTGGAGTAGCAGTGGTCGGAGCACTGAAGTGGGGCAGAACACAGGCATACAGCCTCCAGCCATACTGTATGGATGGAGGCTGTATCTCTGTGGGGGAACATACTGCACCTAATGTGGGGAGCTATACTGCACCTAATTTGGGGGATCTATACTGCACCTAATTTGGGGGATCTATACTGCACCTAATGTGGGGGAACATTATGCTGCACCTAATGTGGGGGAACATTATGATGCACCTAATGTGGAGGAACATTATGCTGCACCTAATGTGGAGGAACATTATGCTGCACCTAATGTGGGGGAACATTATGCTGCACCTAATGTGGGGGAACATTATGCTGCACCTAATGTGGGGGAACATTATACTGCACCTATTGTGGGGGAACATTATACTGCACCTAATGTGGGGGAACATTATACTGCACCTAATGTGGGGGAACATTATACTGCACCTAATGTGGGGGAACATTAAACTGCACCTAATGTGGGGGAACATTATGCTGCACCTAATGTGGGGGAACATTATACTGCACCTAAAGTGGGGGGAACATTATGCTGCACCTAATGTGGGGTAACATTATGCTGCACCTAATGTGGGGGAATATTATGCTGCACCTAATGTGGGGGAACATTATGCTGCACCTATTGTGGGGGAACATTATACTGCACCTAATGTGGGGGAACATTATACTGCACCTAATGTGGGGGAACATTATACTGCACCTAATGTGGGGGAACATTATACTGCACCTAATGTAGGGGAACATTATGCTGCACCTAATGTGGGGAAACATTATGCTGCACCTAATGTGGGGGAACATTATACTGCACCTAATGTGGGGGAACATTATACTGCACCTAATGTGGGGGAACATTATACTGCACCTAATGTGGGGGAACATTATACTGCACCTAATGTGGGGGAACATTATACTGCACCTAATGTGGGGGAATATTATACTGCACCTAATGTGGGGGAACTTTATACTGCACCTAATGTGGGGGAACATTATACTGCACCTAATGTGGGGGAACATTATACTGCACCTAATGTGGGGGAACATTATACTGCACCTAATGTGGGGGAACATTATGCTGCACCTAATGTGGGGGAACATTATACTGCACCTAAAGTGGGGGGAACATTATGCTGCACCTAATGTGGGGTAACATTATGCGGCACCTAATGTGGGGGAATATTATGCTGCACCTAATGTGGGGGAACATTATGCTGCACCTATTGTGGGGGAACATTATACTGCACCTAATGTGGGGGAACATTATACTGCACCTAATGTGGGGGAACATTATACTGCACCTAATGTGGGGGAACATTATACTGCACCTAATGTGGGGGAACATTATGCTGCACCTAATGTGGGGAAACATTATGCTGCACCTAATGTGGGGGAACATTATACTGCACCTAATGTGGGGGAACATTATACTGCACCTAATGTGGGGGAACATTATACTGCACCTAATGTGGGGGAACATTATACTGCACCTAATGTGGGGGAACATTATACTGCACCTAATGTGGGGGAATATTATACTGCACCTAATGTGGGGGAACTTTATACTGCACCTAATGTGGGGTAACATTATACTGCACCTAATGTGGGGGAACATTATACTGCACCTAATGTGGGGGAACATTATACTGCACCTAATGTGGGGGGACATTATACTGCACCTAATGTGGGGGAACATCATACTGCACCTAATGTGGGGGAACATTATACTGCACCTAATGTGGGGGAATTGTACTGCACCTAATGTGGGGGAATTGTTCTGCACCTAATGTGGGGGAATTGTGCTGCACCTAATGTGGGGAGAACTATACTGAACCTAATGTGGGGGAACATTGTACTGCACCTAATGTGGTGGAATTGTACTGCACCTAATGTGGGGGAAATGTACTTCCAACCCTAATGTGGCGGAACTGTACTGCCAACCCTAATGTGTGGGAACTACAACCTAATGTGGGGGGATTTATACTGCCAACTTAATGTGGGGGGAACTGTGCTGCGTACTTAAAGTGGTAGTCCACTAATAAGATATATAAATGTGCATAGGAATTTGTTCAGGCCCTCCAACGGTCTGAGGGACCGTGAACTGGCCCCCCGTTTAAAAAGTTTGAGAACCCCTGATATAGAGACTCAGAAACATGAATACCGTAATTACCATGTACCAAATGCCAAGATTTTACATAGTTTGTGGCCATGGCTCATGTGGAATTAGATATATTAGTGGAAAAAAGTGATCAAGAGGAGACTATTCACTGCATTTATGGTTACATTTGTTCTATTATTCAGTTCAGTGTACATAAATGTGTTCTCTGAATCAAACAATAGAAAAAATGTTACTTAAGAAAAAATATATGTATATATATTTTAGCATTTTAAGGCCATGTTTACGTGGTATGAACATAGCCTAACATATCATACAGGCAAATATTGGACATTTCCAGCCTGGTGTGAAGTAGAATTTATAGTTTGCCATAAAATTTTATGTATTTATAATATTTGAATATTTTTATCACTATAATTTTTTATACTCTTAAATAAGGTTTTAAATATTCGTTTTTAAATAGTATTTTTTTATATCCTTACAAATTTGATTGGGGTGACACACTGTAACAAACCTCCTCCTCCTCATGTTATCTCCTTACCACTGGGGTGACACACAGTAACAAACCTCCTTCTCATGTAATCTCCTTACTATTAGGGTGACACACTGTAGCAAACCTACTCCTCATGTAATCTCCTTACTACTGGGGTGACACACTGTAACAAACCACCTCCTCATGTAATCTCCCTACTATTGGGGTGACACACTGTAACAAACCTCCTCATCATGTAATCTCCTTACTACTGGGGTGACACACTGTAACAAACCTCCTTCTCATGTAATCTCCTTACTACTGGGGTGACACACTGTAACAAACCTCCTTCTCATGTAATCTCCTTATTACTGGGGTGACACACTGTAACAAACCTCCTTCTCATGTAATCTCCTTACTACTAGGGTGACACACTGTAACAAACCTCCTTCTCATGTTATCTCCTTACTACTGGGGTGACACACTGTAACAAACCCCCTCCTTATGTAATCTCCTTATTACTGGGGTGACACACTGTAACAAACCTCCTCCTCATGTAATCTCCTTACTACTGGGGTGACACACTGTAACAAACCCCCTCCTCATGTTATCTCCTTAGTACTGGGGTGACACATTGTAACAAACTTTCTTCTCATGTAATCTCCTTACAACTGTGGTGACACACTGTAACAAACCTCCTCCACATGTTATCTCCTTACTACTGGGGTGACACACTTTAGCAAACCTCCTCCTCATGTAATGCCCTTACTACTGGGGTGACACACTGTAACAAACCCCTTCCTCATGTTATCTCCTTACTACTGGGGTGACACATTGTAACAAACTTCCTTCTCATGTAATCACCTTACTACTGGGGTGGCACACTGTAACAAACCTCCTCCACATGTAATCTCCTTACTACTGTGGTGACACACTGTAACAAACCTCCTCCACATGTAATCTCCTTACTACTGGGGTGACACACTGTAACAAACCTCCTCCTCATGTAATCCTCTTACTAATGCTGTGACATGCGACCTCCACTCCAGCTCAGCTCAGCCCCGCCTCCTCCTCAGCATCACACAGGTCCTTCAACCACAATTACATCCATCCTGCACGGTCACATGATGGTCACATGATAGTGACATTATCACAGGTCCTATACCTTCAGCATCTAGGAGGAGGGAGGGGGTAACGTAACAGCGCTGCGCTCCTGACAGCAGGTAGCTAGATAGAGGAGCGCAGCCCAACCAGTGTTGTCTTAGGGCTTCCAGAAAAAAAACTGGTGCTGCGGAAGGGTGTGCTGTTGGCAGCTGCCTTATATGTCTATGTGGTGCGCTGGGCCTGCTTACAAGCGAGACAAAAGGGGGCCATACCGGGACAGCTGGATATGACCCCGAAAACGGGACTGTCCCGCTCAATCCGGGAAAGTTGGGAGGTATGAATTTAGTGTTACATTGTGATTACTCCATTTTATGGGTGAAAATCTAGCACTATTTATCCACTGTATGTTTTCTGAACAACTTTATTGGTGAATATATATGGATGACTTTTGCGTTATTTTTTAATTTGCCAAATGTTGATTTTCTGCCACGATTTTTAATCTCATATATTTTCAATAAAGTATTGGACATATTTTTATACACTTTGTTTAGTTGAGTTACATAGTTCATAAGGTTGAAAAAAAGACCGGACTCCATCAAGTTCAACCTATATCCCTAATGAGTCCCTACTGAGTTGATCCAGAGGAAGGCATAAAACCCTCATACTAGAGGTAAAAATTCCTTCCCGACTCCAAATATGGCATCAGAATAAATCCCTGGATCAATGCTCTCTGAAGAGACCAAAGCTTATCATAACAGTTCTGTATTATCTTGAGTCTAGCTGGTCATAAAATGTATTCTTTTTCATGACCATCATGTTGGTATTTATGAAAAATAAAGGTTTTTATGGGTTTACAAGAAAACCACAGTTATGTTGTACTGAAAAATGTCATGTAACAACACTTCATGATCTAGATTGGTGCAGGTCAAGGATTAGTACCTTGTCAGTCTGTATCAACCTGTAGAAATGATATTGTATGGCATGTATCTCTATACACGTAGACATTTTTTGTGCATTTTGTTATCTTGAGACTTTGATAGGACACAGGTTTATTACACATAATGAAGTAAGTTGTAATCACTTACTGTAAGGTGTTGTAAAACCAGTTTGCCGGGTTTCTTACGGGAAATGTTTTGTTTTTTAGGGCCAAAGTCATTGACCCAAGATATGCAGAACATTTATTTATGGCTTCGAAACTACCACAGTCGTTGTTCATATGTATTCACAAATTATATACAGTCATGGCCGTAATTGTTGGCACCCCTGAAATTTTTCAAGAAAATAAAGTATTTCTCACAGAAAAGGATTGCAGTAACACATGTTTGGCTATACACATGTTTATTCCCTTTGTGTGTATTGGAACTAAACCAAAAAAGGGAGGAAAAAAAGAAAATTGGACATAATGTCACACTGTACTACAAAAATGGTCTGGATAAAATTATTGGCACCCTTTCAAAATTGTGGAAAAATAAGATTGTTTCAAGCATGTGATGCTCCTTTAAACTCACCTGGGGCAAGTAACAGGTGTGGACAATATAAAAATTACGCCTGAAAGCAGATAAAAAGGAGAGAAGTTCACTTACTCTTTGCATTGTGTGTCTGTGTGTGTCACACTAAGCATGGACAACAGAAAGAGGAGAAGAGAAAAGTCTGAGGACTTGAAAACCAAAATTGTGGAAAAATATTAACAATCTCAAGGTTACAAGTCCATCTCCACAGTTCTAGATTTGCCTTTGTCCACAGTGCGCAACATTATTAAGAAGTTTGCAACCCATGGCACTGTAGCTAATCTCCCTGGGCATGGACAGAAGAGAATACTTGATGAAGGGTGTTATTGCAGGATAGTCTGGATGGTGGATAAGCAGCCCCAAACAAGTTCCAAAGATATTCAAGCTGTCCTGCAGGCTCAGGGAGCATCAGTGTCAGCACGAACTATCCATCGACATTTAAATGAAATGAAACGCTATGGCAGGAGTTCCAGGAGGACCCCACTGCTGACACAGAGACATAAAAAAGGCAAGACTACATTTTGCCAAAATGAACTTGAGTAAGCCAAAATCCTTCTGGGAAAACGTCTTGTTGACAGATGAGACCAAGACAGAGCTTTTTGGTAAAGCACATCATTTTACTGTTTACCGAAAATGGAATGAGGCCTACAAAGAAAAGAACACAGTACCTACAGTGAAATATGGTGGAGGTTCAATGATGTTTTGGGGCTGTTTTGCTGCCTCTGGTACTGGGTGCCTTGAATGTGTGCAAGGCATCATGAAATCTGAGGATTACCAACGGATTTTGGGTCGCACTGTACAGCCCAGTGTCAGAAAGCTGGGTTTGCATCCGAGATCTTGGGTCTTCCAGTAGGACAATGACCCCAAACATACATCAAAAATCACCCAGAAATGGATGGCAACAAAGTGCTGGGGTGTTCTGAAGTGACCAGCAATGAGTCCAGATCTAAATCCCCTTGAACACCTGTGGAGAGATCTTAAAATTGCTGTTAGGAAAAGGTTCCCTTCCAATAAGAGAGACCTGGAGCAGTTTTCAAAGGAAGAGTGGTCCAACATTCCGGCTGAGAGGTGTAAGAAGCTTATTGATGGTTATAGGAAGCGACTGATTTCAGTTATTTTTTTCCAAAGGGTGTACAACCAAATATTAAGTTAAGGGTGCCAATAATTTTGTCCAGCCCATTTTGGAGTTTGGTGTGACATTATGTCCAATTTGCTTTTTTACCTCCCTTTTTTGGTTTAGTTCCAATACACACAAAGGGAATAAACGTTTGTATAGCAAAACATGTGTTTCTGCAATCCTTTTCTGTGAGAAATACTTCATTTTCTTGAAAAAATTCAGGGGTGCCAACATTTAATGACATAACTGTATCACCCTTTCCATTACAGAAGATATTACTGATTTAATTGGTATGGTGGAGGAAAAGGGTTTGGTAGCCCTTAACCCCTTCCCAGAAATGCAGGTTTATGAACGTCAATTTTTCCTGTCACTTAAATGGGCACTCTCATGAAAACAAATTTTTGCTATTGCACTCCTTAAGGTAAATAAAAAAGATTTCTAATATACTTTGGTTAAAAAAATGAAGTTTTCTATGTTTTATTTTTGCTTAAAAAAGCTCAAGAGCACATTTCCCCCCATCTTATACACAGACTTAGGACAGTAGCCCAAACACAGAAAGTGCAGCCTGGAGTGCTGAGGGGTGTGTGTCCAACCACCAGCATATGGCAGTTAAGTGTGAGAGGAGCTGTGATTGGATGAGGCTGGACACACACACCCCTCAGCACTCCAGGCTGCACTTCCTGTGTTTTGACCTCGGTCCTAATTCTGTGTATAAGATGGGGGAAAATGTGCTCTTGAGCCTTTTTAAGCACAAATAAAACAGAAAACGTATTTTTTTTTAAACAAAGTATATTAGAAATATGTTTTATTCACAATTAGGAGTGCAATAGCAAAGAATTTTTTTAATGAGAGTTACCCTTTAACAAAGTTCATAAATGTCCAGTTCATAAACGTCCAATACATTTTCTATCACCATGATCGGTGGCATGGTGATAGAAACGTCATCGCAGCTGTTCTGAACAGCTGACCAATGACACTATGCAGCTGGGGACCAATCAGAATGGTCCCCTGCTGCTGATTGTTGTCATTGGCCAGTCAGTAAGTGACTGACCAAGGACAAGGGACTTGTGGGGATCGTGGCGATTTAGGGCTGATCAAGTCTCTGATGACCCGATCGCCCAGAAAATAGGGAAGATTAGAGCTGTCAGAGACAGCCCCGATGATCCTAAGGGATAGGAGCGAGGTGGCAGCGGTACCACCTCCTCCTATACCCTACCATTGGCCGGTTAGGACTAACCGACCAATGGCAGTTTGGGGCGGGGGGGTTAAAGTTGACATCCCCACTCTGCTCGCCCCTGGATGTCCAGGCAGAGCGGGGGGGAAGATGGCGATGGGTGACAGGACCAGCGATCGCGGTGGGACCGGCGGCAGGCAGCAGCAGCGGCGGAGGCAGCGGCGGAGGCAGCAGTAAAGATCATCGGTAAGTGATCTTCACCACTGCCTTTCAGGAGTTTCCAAGCTACAATTCCCAGCAAGCCCAGTCTGCCAAAGACCACTTTGCAGTGGTGTCCAAACTGTAGCCCTCCAGATGTTGCAAAACTTCAACTCCAAGCATGCCCAGACAGTACAGGCATGCTGGGAGTTGTAGTTCTGTAACATCTGCCCCTTCAGATGTTGCAGAACTACAACTCCCAGCATGCCTGGACAGTCTGGGCATGCTTGGAGTTGAAGTTTTGCAACATCTGGAGGGCTACAGTTTGGACACCACTGAACAGTGGTCTCCAAACTGTTCTCCTCCAGTTGTTGCATAACTACAACTCCCAACATGTCCTTTGGCTGTCCTGGCATGCTGGGAGTTGTAGTTTTGCAACAAATGGAGGCACACAGGTTGGGAAACACTGAGTTAAGTAACAAACTCTGTGTTTTGCAACCAGTGTGCCTCCAGCTGTTGCATAACTACAACTCCCAGCATGCACGAACAGCCAAAGGGCATGCTGGGAGTGTTAGTAGTATGCCTCCAGCTGTTGTATAACTACAAGTCCCAGCATGCCCTTCAGTTGTCACTGCATGCTGAGAGTTGTAGTTTTTGCAATGGCTGAAGGCACACTGGTTGCGAAACACTGAGAGTTTGTTACCTAACTTAGTTTTTCGCAACCAGTGTGCCTCCAGCTCTGGCAAACTACAACTCCCAGCATGCACCGATAGACCATAAATGCTGGGAGTTGTAGTTTTGCAACAGTTGGATGCGAAAGTAACAAATTCTGTGTTTTGTAACCAGCGTGCCTCCAGCTGTTGCATAACTACAACCCCCAGCATGCACGGACAGCCAAAGGGCATACTGGTAGTGGTAGTTTTGCAACAGTTGGAGGTTTGCCATCCACCCAGGGTACATTCACACGGGCGGGGGTTTACAGCGAGTTTATCGCTGCAAGTTTGAGATGCAGCAAATTTTCTGCTGCAGCTCAAACTCCCAGCGGGAAACTCGCTGTAAACCCCCACCTGTGTGAATGTAGCCTAAAAACACTACACTACATATACACAAAATAAAAAGTACACATATATACACATATACACATATATACACATACCCCTACACAGCCCCCCCAAATAAAATAAAAAATTCTCGCATGACACTGTTTCCAAAACGGAGCCTCCAGCTGTTGCAATACAACAACACCCAGTATTGCCGGACAGCCATTGACTGTCCAGGCATGCTGGAAGTATTGCAACAGCTGGAGGCACCCTGTTTGGGAAACACTGCCGTAGGGTATTTTTGGTTTCGGAGGCAAGTCTAATTCTTGCATCCGGGTCTGTCTCTATGCAAATCCCTTATTTAGGCCTCAAATGCGCATAGAGCTCTCTCACTTCTGAGCCCTGTCGTATTTCAAGGCAACAGTTTAGGGTCACATATGGGATATTTCTGTACACAGGAGAAATTGCAGAACAAATTTGGGGGGCTTTTTCTCCTTTTACCCCTTATGAAAAGGTAAAGTTAGTTGGGGTCTACTCCAGCATGTTATTGTAAAAATAAAAAACATTATTTTTACACTAACATGCTGGTGTTGCCATACTTTTCATTTTCACAAGAGGTAAAAGGAAATAAAGACCCCTAAAATTTGTTAAGCAATCTCTCCTGAGTACGGAAATTCCCCATATGTGGACATAAAATGGAGTGAGAGAGCACCATGTACATTTGAGGTGATTTGCACAGAGGTGGCTGATCGTTACAGCGGTTCTGACATAAACACACAAGAAAAACACCCACATGTGACCCCATTTTGGAAACCACACCCCTCACGGAATGTAGCAAATGGCACAGTGAGCCTTAACACGCCACAGGTGTTTGACGAATTTTCGTTAAAAGTTGGACGTGAAAATGAAAATGTTTAATTTTTTCACAAAAATGCTGGTGTTATCCCAAATTTTCATTTTTCATTTTCACAAGGGGTAATAGGTAAAAAGCCCCCCAAAATTTGTAGCCCCATTTCTTCTGTGTAAATAAATACCCCATGTGTGGATGTAAAGTGCTCTGCGGGCAAACTACAATGCTCAGAAGAGAAGAAGCGCCATTGGTTTTTTGGAGAGTAAATGTGTCTGGAATTGAAGGCCAAGTGTGTTTACAAAGCCCCCATGGTGCCAGAACAATGCCCCCCCCCCACATGTTTCTCCATTTTGGAAACTACACCCCTCACGTAATGTAATTAGGGGTGCAGTGAACATTTATGCCCCACAGGTGTCTGACAGATTTTTTGAACAGTCTTCTGTAAAAATGAAACATTTTATTTTTCATTTGCACAGCCCACTGTTCCAAAGATCTGTCAAACACCAGTGAGGTGTAAATGCTGCCTGCACCCCTTATTACATTCCTTGAGGAGTGTAATTTCCAAAATGGGGTCACATGTGGGGGGGTCAACTGTTCTGGTAGCACAGGGGGGCTTTGTAAACGCACATAACCCCCCGACCTCCATTCCAAACAAATTTTCTCTCCCAAAGCCCATTGGCGCTCCTTCTCTTCTGAGCATTGTAGTTCGCACACAGAGCACTTTACATCCACATATGGGGTATTTCCATACTCAGAAGAAACAGGGTTACAAATTTTGGGGGGCATTTTCTCCTATTACCCCTTGTATAAATGGTAAGTTTGGGGAAAAAACTGCATTTTAGTGAAAAAAGAAAAATTTTCATTTACACATCTGACTTTAATTAAAAGTCGTCAAACACCTGTGGGGTGTTAAGGCTCACTGTACCCATTGTTATGTTCCTTGAGGGGTGTAGTTTCCAAAAAAGTATGCCATGTGGGGGGGGGAAGGGTTTGCTGCCCATAGGGGCTTCCTAAATGCGACATACCCCCCAAAAACCATTTCAGCTAAATTTGCTTTCCAAAAGCAAAATGTGGCTCCTTCTCTTCTGAGCATTCTAGTGCACCCGTAGTGCATTTGACGTCCACACATGGGGTATTTACATACTAAGAAGCGATGGGGTTACAAATTTTGGGGGACATTTTCCCCTATTACCCCCTGTAAACATGTATAATTTGGGGGAAAACCAGCATTTTAGTGAAAACAATTAATAATTTATTTACACATCCAATTTTAACGAAGTTGTCAAACACCTGTGGGGTGTTAAGGCTCACTGTATCCCTTGTTACGTTCCTTGAGGGGTGCAGTTTCCAAAATAGTGTGCCATGTTTTTTTTTTTTTTTGCCTTTCTGGCACCATAGGGGCTTCCTAAATGTGACATGCCCCCCAAAAACCATTTCAGCTAAATTCGCTCTCCGAAATCCCATTATCGCTCCTTCCCTTCTGAGCCCTCTAGTGCACCCACAGAGCACTTTACATCCACATATGAGGTATTTCCTTACTCGAGAGAAATTGGGTTACACATTTTGGGGGGATTTGTCTCCTTTTACCCCTTGTAAAAATTCAAAAACTGGGTCTACAAGAACATGCGAGTGTAAAAAATGAAGATTTTGAATTTTCTCCTTCACTTTGTTGCTATTCCTGTGAAACACCTAAAGGGTTAACACACTTTCTGAATGTCATTTAGAATACTTTGAGGGGTGCAGTTTTTATAATGGGGTGATTTATGGGGTATATGCCCTTCAAATCCACTTCAAAACTGAACTGGTCCCTGAAAAATTCTGATTTTGAAAATTATTTGAAAAATTGGAAAATTGCTGCTGAACTTTGAAGCCCTCTGGTGTCTTCCAAAAGTAAAAACATGTCAACTTAATGATGCCAACATAAAGTAGACATATTGTATATGTGAATCAATATATCATTTATTTGGTATGTCTATTTTCCTTAAAAGCAGATAATGCTAAATTTTCACAAGTATCGACCAAAATGTACCACTATGTTAAAGTAGAATATGTCACGAAAAAACTATCTCAGAATCAAATTCATAAGTAAAGCATCCCAGAGTTATTAATGCTTAAAGTGACAGCGCAAAAAACTCTCTGGTCCTCAAGGTGAAAATGGGCTGTGTCCTTAAGGGGTTAATTCACATGAATAACCATGGAGCCATAAATATTTTCCACCATATTTCTTCGTAGAACCAGTCCCAGGTACTGTGTACAAGTATAGGTGTACACTGTGTTGGTGCATACAGGGTAGACTAGTTCTTAAGATTACAGAAGTATGCCAGTCTTTATTAGTGTCCCAGTATATTGCCACCTGAAGGAATATAAGTATCTGTATCGTCAGATTGTCATGTCATAAATTCTACTGAATATAAAACCTTTTTATCAATGTAATAACATAGTGAAGATAACAAATCTAGAATACACCATTACCAAAAACAATAAGGCAGATATCACAATCTGAAGGGGTGTTGCATTTATGCTAAAAAAAAACATTTCCTTCCAGTAAGTTATGAGATTGTGTGCGCCACAATGACACTTGCGATAACATTTTATGATCAGAAGGGAGAGGTATATTGCACTGAACATGTTATTGATTTCATTCAGAATGCTATCATACAATATCTCTTTGTCTACTTATCCCGTAGGACTATATTGATTGTCTAAGGGACAAATGATGTTTAAAGGAAACCTATTATCTCTTTTATGTTGTCTGAACCACAGGAGACGGTCATCTCTATACCCAAAAAGGGGGAGATCTTTCAATAAAGGCTGTTTGGGTTGAGAAAAGCCACCGGAGACCACCCCCAATGACTTGTGATAATAGTTGAAAACTTGATGTAAACTCCTGTTCCAGTGTCCTTAAAAAGAAGAAAAGTACACACATTTGGTAGTACTGTACTTTAGCACGTCATTGTAATTGTAATTATTGTCATTTTACAGCTCACAGTCAATGCTGATAATTGTTATATATCAGTATATTGACCTATAGACATGTATACTTTGTAATCTTTATAATTCACTACATTACAGTCAGGGCCGGTGCAAGGATTTTTGTCTACACAGGCAAAGGTGCATTTTATACACATTCCAATATCACCGTAAACACCACTGTACACATACCAATATCACCATAAACACCACTATACACATACCAATATCACCAATAACACCACTGTACACAGACCAGTATAATCAATAACATCACTGTACACAGACCAGTATAATCAATAACATCACTGTACACAGACCAGTATAATCAATAACATCACTGTACACAGACCAGTATAATCAATAACACCACTGTACACAGACCAGTATAATCAATAACATCACTGTACACAGACCAGTATAATCAATAACATCACTGTACACAGACCAGTATAATCAATAACATCACTGTACACAGACCAGTATAATCAATAACATCACTGAACACAGACCAGTATAATCAATAACATCACTGTACACAGTCCAGTATGATCAATAACATCACTGTACACAGACCAGTATAATCAATAACATCACTGTACACAGACCAGTATCACCAATAACATCACTGTACACAGACCAGTATAATCAATAACATCACTGTACACAGACCAGTATAATCAATAAAATCACTGTACACAGACCAGTATAATCAATAACATCACTGTACACAGACCAGTATAATCAATAACATCACTGTACACAGACCAGTATAATCAATAACATCACTGTACACAGACGAGTATAATCAATAACATCACTGTACACAGACCAGTATCACCAATAACATCACTGTACACAGACGAGTATAATCAATAACATCACTGTACACAGACCAGTATAATCAATAACATCACTGTACACAGACCAGTATAATCAATAAAATCACTGTACACAGACCAATATCATCAATAACATCACTGTACACAGACCAGTATAATCAATAAAATCACTGAACACAGACCAGTATAATCAATAACATCACTGTACACAGACCAGTATAATCAATAACATCACTGTACACAGACCAGTATAATCAATAACATCACTGTACACAGACCAGTATAATCAATAACATCACTGTACACAGACCAGTATAATCAATAACATCACTGTACACAGACCAGTATAATCAATAACATCACTGTACACAGACCAGTATAATCAATAACATCACTGTACACAGACCAGTATAATCAATAACATCACTGTACACAGACCAGTATAATCAATAACATCACTGTACACAGACCAGTATAATCAATAACATCACTGTACACAGACCAGTATAATCAATAAAATCACTGTACACAGACCAGTATAATCAATAACATCACTGTACACAGACCAGTATAATCAATAACATCACTGTACACAGACCAGTATAATCAATAACATCACTGTACACAGACCAGTATAATCAATAACATCACTGTACACAGACCAGTATAATCAATAACATCACTGTACACAGACCAGCATAATCAATAACATCACTGTACACAGACCAGTATAATCAATAACATCACTGTACACAGACCAGTATAATCAATAAAATCACTGTACACAGACCAATATCATCAATAACATCACTGTACACAGACCAATATCATCAATAACACCACTATACAAGGAACAAATAATACCGTCACATCATGACCACTACCATTACCACCATATAATGACGAGATAATACTACCATCCTAATACTGGAAAAAACACTACACACAGACTAATATCCCCTACCTTAGTTGCAGCACCGGGATTGATTACAGTTTGTCTGTAAAAATGTTGACTGCCTGTAATTTTTGAATAAGTTGCCCAGAAAAAAGAAACATTTAAGTAGCCAACTTTGCTTGTGGTTGCGACAGCATAAAAGTGATGACAGGTTTTCTTTTAAGGGGTATTCCACCCCTAGACATCTTATCCCTTGTCCAAAGGACCCCTGTGATCTCGGCTGCGGCACCCCAGACATCCAGTGCAACTTCGCTCCGAGCCTGATGACTGGTGTCACGCCCTGCTCGTGATGTCACGGCCACACACCCTCAATGCAAGTCTAAGGGAGGGGGTGTGACACATGCCACGCCCCCTCCCATAGACTTGCATTGAGGGGGCATGGACTACAGAGATTTGTCATGGCTCAAAGTTGCTTTTAATGTGATGCTTTGAAGTTAAAGCTTGACTATAACTTTACTTCAGTGTTGGTTTAAGAGAATTTGCTGCGGATTATAACAGGACACCCTGATTGCCTATATAGAGAGAAAAAAAAAACTCAAAAATATCAACGTAATGAGGGGCATTTATCAAAAATGAACTTGTTTTTTTGTTTACTTTAGATTAAAAAAAAGTTGCAGAGAAAGTGACAACCGTGCACCAAATTTATCAAATTGCGCATGGACATTGATGAAAGCCTGCTGAACTGCTCTGATTAAATGTCGCAGGGCAGTGATGCAGCAAAAATATGCAGCAGATCCTGTACGTGTGAACGTATCCTAGGGGTATGTTCACACGTGCATATTTTCTGCAGCAGATCTGCAGCAAAAATATGCACGTGTGAAGATACCCTCAGACAATATGTCTATTTTTATAGTTACATATTTAGATATATATATATATATATATATATATACATATATATATATACTGTACATATATATATATATATATATATATATTATGTTTTTCCCACTGAACAACTTTTAAATACAGTACGTTTAGAATTATTGCTATTCGTGTGACAGAATAGATCCTATTAACTGCCAGTAGTTAACTGTCATTTTACCCCTGTTATTGCAATCATTCTCAATTTTTTTAACCACTGACTGTAACTCTTTAGTAATTGGCCTTTCCTTCTGTAAACTCTCCCCTCTCCAGTCCATCCTAAATACCAGCTCAGTGTACGATATAGACTCCTCTTACTCATCCACACAGCTGTGCACATCTCCTCCCTCATCTACCATCCTAGACACACACTCCACTCTGTCTATGATCTTATACTAACATCTTCCATTGTTTAAATGGGCATTGTCATTAAACATGATTTTTGATATTTGATTCCTTATGCCAAATAAATAACTTTTGCAATTGGCTTCCATAAAAAAAAAAAAAAAAAAAAAAAAAACAATGTTTTATGTTAGTTTTTCTGCTGTATACTTCTGGCCACCATGGGGTCTTCGTTCTTGGCCAGAACACATTCCATCTGGTCAAAATCTCAGATTTGGTCTCCTGCTTGTAATGGCAGGAGACCAAACTCAGGAAGTGTTTCTCTGCACTGAGCTTGATTGACAGCTGCAAAGAGCCTCACTGACAGCTGCACAGACTAAAAGCTGCTGCTCAGACTGAAAGCTGAACAGAGCCTCGCTGAAAGAAGCACAGACTGTAAGCCTCTGCACAGAGCTTGAGGTCTTCTATTCATCACAGCACTGCAATGATGTGAGGGAGGAAGTGGTCCCCCATCAGGCTCCAGTGATGTCATGCCTGCTGGGAAAAACCCACTTTCTCCTGTTGGGAGATTGCACCAGATTGAGCAAGAATAAAGGTTAGATACACAGCTTTTTAAAGCTCTGAATATTTTTCTAAGGGTGGGAGGGGTGTTAGAAGTAGTTAGGAAACATAGCCTGAGTTAGTTTAGAAAAGTTTACTTAGTGACAGGTACTCTTTAAGCCTCTTGAGCCCGTCTCCAAGACTTTGCATGTGCTGCACCAGTTCTCTAAAATGTTGCAATTGTGGTGGCGGTTTGTGTGGTGCAGAGCAGATGTTGTTGCCCTAGGGGCAGATGGCATTTACCCCTTGTATTTGTGACACCAGGGTGTGGTTTAGCCTATAACCACCAAAGGTATACCGCTGGATCCTGGGCTAGGCACGGGGGCAATAAATGGACAACATTAGATTTACTGAGGGTAGACAGTTGGTAAAGTCTATACAGTTTAGCCAGGGCCCAAGGAGGTGACCAGTGAAGCAGAGACCTTAAGGGCTTGCTGAGACTTGAAGTAGGACTGGATAACTGAATGCAGACCACGCTGACTTGACAGATGATAGGGACTGACTTGGCTTAACTCATAAAGTTGTGACTTTAGCTTACTTAACTTGATGGTAGCTGCAGGACTTAACTTTGAGGTCTCCAACACTCTGGACACACACACTAGGCACGACTGCACTGGACCTCAGCTTAGCAGAAGAGCAGAGCTCAAAAAGAGAGAGAAGCTAGCGCCACCCAGGGCTTATATGGGGGAGACTAGCATGGAGCCCATAGGTCACTCTTGGGATCACTTGGTCAATGGTACCTCCTGGGTAACAATCACATGACATATCACATGGTATAACTCTTAAAGCAACATTACATTTTATAACACTTTAAATGGTAAAATGTATTTACAATGGGGAAACAAGTGCAGGGGGCCTTGGGGACACTGAAGGAGGCTGCCTGACAGGACAGCAGGAACATGGGGTAACACCTCCCGTACTGGGCCACAACAATGTGTCCCAGACAATCAGACTTATTCCTAAAACCCACAGTTTTAAGCATGCCCATATCTTTTTTAGGCAGGTAACCTATTGATGCTGCCAAGGTTCAGGCAGCCTAAAACTGACAACAAATTCCCATTAAAGAACTATGGTAGTTTTATGTGGTGTCTTTAGTGAAGATATTTGCCCACATAACACCATTGTTAAATGCTAAGTATAACATTTACCATTGTTAGTTCTATTAACGCCCATAAAACTTCCTATAAATAGACTTATCTTACCGCTGCTTAGTCATCTAAATCAAAACAAGGATAGAATTTATGAGCTGCAGCTTTATACATATTGGCAGAGAATGGCATGTTACGTGATTTCTCAGTTAATGCCACATCTAGCCACCCTGTAATCATGCAGAGGTGTTTACTACGTGTTTGGAAAACCCTGCAGGGTGTTCACTCCTACAGAATTTTACTTCACTCTGGAGGAGAGCAGATTTAACCCCATTTGGGCCTTAAGGACATAAGTTTTTTCCTCCTTACCTTCTAAAAATCATAACTCTTTTATATTTTCATCCATAGACTAGTATGAGGGCTTGTTTTTTGCGTGACCAGTTGTCCTTTGTAATGACATCACTCATTTTACCATAAAATGTATGCCGCAACCAAAAAAAATACTATTTGTGTGGGGAAATTGATAAGAAAACCTCAATTTTGCAAATTTTGGAAGGTTTCATTTTCATGCTGTATAGGGTAAAATAGATGATACCCATGATTACATACTTTTCTATTATTATACAGCTTTAAAAAAATTGCAAACTTTTTAACCAAATGAGTGCATTTAAAATCCCTCTATTTTGCTGACCTATAACTTTTTCATTTTTCTGTATAAGCGGCGGTATGAGGGATAATTTTGTGCGCTGTGATCTGTACTTTTTTTTATACCACATTTGCATATATTAAACTTTTAATCCATTTTTTTATCAATTTCATTTGAAATAAAATGTTATAAAAAAGCTGCAATTTTGGACTTTTTTTTTAATGTTCACGCCGTTCATCGTACAGTATAATTAACATTATATTTAATATTTCAGATATTTACACATGCGGCGATACCAAATATGTTTCTTTAAAAAAAATTTACACTTTTTTGGGGGTAAAATGGGGAAAAACAGACAATTTAAATTTTTATTGGGGGAGGGGATTTTTCTATTTTTTTTAACTTTTATTTTTAACTTTTTTTACTTTTATTTTTACACTTTAATAGTCCCCATAGGGGACTATTTATAGCAATCATTCAATTGCTAATACTGTTCAGTGCTATGCATAGGGCATAGCACTGATCAGTGTTATCGGTCATCTTCTGCTCTGGTCTGCTCGATCTCAGACCAGAGCAGAAGATCCGTGGAAGGCAGCTGAGGCAGGTGAGGGGACCTTCGTCTGCCGTTCTGGATGATCGGATCACCGCGGCAGAGCTGCGGGTGATCAGATCATCCATTATAGTGACTGCAGCACTGCAGATGCCATGATCTGTATTGATCACGGCATCTGAGGGGTTAATTGTGGACATCCATGCGATCGCGGTTGTCCGCCATTACCAGCGGGTCCCTGGCTGCTATCAGCAGCCGGGACCTGCCGCGCCAGACCCGAGCATTGCTCTGATGCTCGTGGTTATGTATAGGACGTAAATGTATGTCCTGGTGCGTTAAGTACCACCGCATAAGGATGTACATCTACGTCTTGTGTCGTTAAGGGGTTAAAGGGGTACTCCTGTGGAAAAAAAAAATCTAATCAACTGGTGCCAGAAAGTTAAACAGATTTGTAAATGACTTCTATATAAAAATCTTAATCCTCCCAGTACTTATCAGCTACTGTATGCTCCACAGGAAGTTGTATTTCTTTCTTGAGTACTTTTCAGTCTGACCACAGTGCTCTCTGCTGACACTTCTGTTTGCTATGGGATTTGCCGAGAGTTTTGCTATGGGCATTTGCTTGTACTCTGGACAGTTCCTGACACGGACATAGGTGTTAGCAGAGAGCACTGTGGTCATACAGAAAATAAATGAAAAAAGAAAAGAACTTCCTGTAGTATACAGCAGCTGATAAGTACTGGAAGGATTAAGATTTTTAAAAAGTAAATCACAAATCTGTTTAAATTTCTGGCACAAGTTGAACAAGACTAATGTTTCGACGGGAGGAATCCAGAAAGCTTGTCTCTACAAAATACTATTAGTCCAATAAAAAAAAAAAAAGGTATTACAAGATACTGAAACATCCTATGATTTTGCATCACTGGACTAATACGGCTACTCCTCCTAACTACTATACAGTGGTCCCTCAACATACGATGATAATTCATTCCAAATGGCCCATCGTTTGTCGAATCCATTGTATGTTGAGGGATTCGTGCAATATAAAGTAAGTTATACTCACCTGTCCCCGCCGCTCCGGACCTCGTCCTCACCACTCCAAATGCTGTCCCGCTGCTCCAGCTTCTTCTTCGCGATCCTCCGGTGTCTTCCGCATCTTCTCCAGGGTCCGGGCCTCGCTTTCTGATGACGTTATTACGCTGCTACGCCGGCACGGCGTGCGTAGCGACGTAATAACGACGACGGAAAGCGAGGCCCGGACCCTGGACAAGATGCAGAAGACGCCGGAGGATCCCGAAGTGGACCCGGAGCAGCGGGGATAGGTATGCGAACCTGTCCAGGATGCTTAAACTGCTATCCGACAGCAGCTTAAGCATTTTGCGCTGTCGGATAGCAGTTAATGCGATGGCCCCGACATATAAAAGCATCGTATGTCGATGCTGACATCGACATGCGATGGCCTCCGAGAGACCATCGTATGTCGATTTGATCATATGTCGGGGCCATCGCATGTCGGGGGGGTTACTGTATATATATATATATATATATATATATATAGTCATGGCCGTAAATGTTGGCACCCCTGAAATTTTTCAAGAAAATGAAGTATTTCTCACAGAAATGGATTGCAGTAACACATGTTTGGCTATACGCATGTTTATTCTCTTTGTGTGTATTGGAACTAAACCAAAAAAGGGAGGGAAAAAAAGCAAATTGGACATAATGTGACACCAAACTCCAAAAATGGGCTGGACAAAATTATTGGCACCCTTTCAAAATTGTGGAAAAATAAGATAGTTTCAAGCTTGTGATGCTCCTTTAAACTTACTGGGGGCAAGTAACAGTTGTGGGCAATATAAAAATCACACCTGAAAGCAGATAAAAAGGAGAGAAGTTTACTTAGTATTTGCATTGTGTGTCTGTGTGTGCCACACTAAGCATGGGCAACAGAAAGAGGAGAAGAGAACTGCCTGAGGACTTGAGAACCAAAATTGTGGAAAGAATATCAACAATCTCAAGGTTACAAGTCCATCTCCAGAGATCTAGATTTGCCTTTTTCCACAGTGCGCAACATTATCAAGAAGTTTGCAACCCATGGCACTGTAGCTAATCTCCCTGGGCGTGGACAGAAGAGAAACATTGATGAAAGGTGTCAATGCAGGATAGTCCGTATGATGTATAAGCAGCCCCAAACAAGTTTCAAATATATTCAAGATTTTCTGCAGGCTCAGGGAGCATCAGTGTCAGAGCAAACTATCCGTTGACATTTAAATTAAATTAAACGCTATGGCAGGAGACCCAGGAGGACCCCACTGCTAACACAGAGACATAAAAAAGCAAGACTACATTTTGCCAAAATGAACTTGAGTAAGCCAAAATCCTTCTGGGAAAACGTCTTGTGGACAGATGAGACCAAGATAGAGCTTTTTAGTAAAGCCCATCATTCTACTGTTTAACGAAAATGGAATGAGGTCTACAAAGAAAAGAACACAGTACCTACAGTGAAATATGGTGGAGGTTCAATGATGTTTTGGGGTTGTTTTGCTGCCTCTGGCACTGGGTGCCTTGAATGTGTCCAAGGCATCATGAAATCTGAGGATTACCAACGGATTTTGGGTCGCACTGTACAGCCCTGTGTCAGAAAGCTGGGTTTGCATCCGAGATCTTGGGTCTTCCAGCAGGACAATGACCCCAAACATATATCAAAAAGCACCCAGAAATGGATGGCAAGCAAGCGCTGGAGAGTTCTGAAGTGACCAGCAATGAGTCCAGTTCTAAATCCCATTGAACACCTGTGGAGAGATCTTAAAATTGCTGTTGTGAAAAGGCGCCTTCCAATAAGAGAGACCTGGAGCAGTTTGCAAAGGAAGAGTGGTCCAACACTCCGGCTGAGAGGTGTAAGAAGCTTATTGATGGTTATAGGACGCGACTGATTTCAGATATTTTTTCCAAAGGATGTGCAACCAAATATTAAGTTAAGGGTGCCAAAAATTTTGTCCAGCCCATTTTTGGAGTTTGGCGGGACATTATGTCCAATTAGCTTTTTTACCCTCCCTTTTTTGGTTTAGTTCCAATACACACAAAGGGAAGAAACATGTGTATAGCCAAACATGTTACTGCAATCCTTTTCTGTGAGAAATACTTCATTTTCTTGAAAAATTTCAGGGGCCAACATTTACGGCCATGACTGTATACATACATATATATATATATATATATATATATATATATATATATATATATAGTACCTAAAATCATAGGATGTTGCAGTATCTTGTAATACCTTTTTTATTGGACTAACAGTATTTTGTAGAGACAAGCTTTCGGGATTCCTCCCTTTATCAAGTCAAAAGCATTTCTGAGCACACAAGAAGAAATCACACAGTTTCCATCTCACAAAGTATGCAGGGGTTAAAACAACATATGTGGAGAATTCACACTAAGTTGGGCCATTAATTGTATAGCTATAGGACGATAGACTACAGATAAGAATGAGAAGGGGGGGGCAGGGGTGAGAATGGTGATTAGGCTGGACATGGGGAGAAAAGACAATCCAGCTACAGAACCATAGGCGGCTACATAGATGGGGGTAAGCAGGGGTGAGATTTTCATATATATATATATTTCCCTGTCTTCTGACCAGCAGCACAATGATGGGGTGTATCTCCGCCCCTGTGAGCTGCAGGACCCAGGAATTTTTAATGAAATAAAATAAAAATACACACCCCTCTGGGCATAAAAGCCCCCTCAGGACAGCCCCCCCCCCTCAAGTTTTTTCTGTCCTGTGAGCAGGACCTAGGCGGACAGCATATCTGTCCATAACTTGTCCCTTCTCCCATTCAGTCTTTTCAGGGGGAGAATACTTGGGATTCATCTTATTGCTGGGAACTATGTTCTCTATCTTTTTTTTTTCTTTCTTTCATATTACCTGCCGGAACAGCGTCTGGCTTACCTTAGTGTGAAATTGGCGTGTCTGGCTCCCGTCGGCGTCCTGGAGCCGCGTGCATGTGTAGCCTCTGCCTCCCTCTTAGGAGTGCGCGCGCCGCTCGCGCGTTCTCTTACCAAACTGGTGGGCGGGGTCACGATCATGTGATAGTCACATGATCGCTCCTGCTTCTGTTTTAGCTTCTCTTTTAAGTTTTAGTTTTGCCTTTCAGCAGGGTATCTTTTAAGACTTACCAAAGCGGCTGGGCTATTCTTTTATTAAGTTTTATTCTCCCCTTGGAGGTAACTTTCAACTTCCTGGGGGGTGCGTGTCTTCCTAGTGGGAGACACTATAAGAAGCAGGCAGGCCACAGCTCAGTCTCTTCGGAGTCTGCAGCCTGCCCTGACACATTTTGCCTGTGCTTTTTGCTGTCAGAGTGTTTCTGTATCCTTATTCTTGTGGTTACCACGGTGTGTCCCCTATTTCCTCTAGGGTTCTAAACCCCACTTTTTCAGGGGTTTTTTGTTATGTCTTTCTTTTACTAACTAGAGAAAAAAAAATTATCTCGTAGATGTCTTCAAGAGATTCGGGTGGGTCTAGGTCCCGCAAATTGCTAGAAAAGACATGTCACCTTTCCTGCAGAAAGTGTAACACACCTTTGCCTGATGATAGTGAATTCACTGCTTGTGCATCTTGTCAGCCACTTCCTGCTCTTCCCTCGCCTGGGGAACCGGATATCCGCGATGTGTACGTCTGGGTAAAGGACTTTGTCGCGGGATCCATCAGGGACCTTAAGGAGTCTTTTTCCATCCCTAGAAAGTGCTCTCGCTACAGCCATCCTTCTCCTGCCCCTATGGAGGTGGATGAAGGTGAAGACAGGGAGACCCTGGTCGACTCCTCGGATGAGGACATGATTGAGGACACTTCAAAAAGTTTCTTTCCACCAGAAAAGACACAGAAACTATTAAAATGTATTCAGGCTGAATCGCAGCCTAAGCCTAAAGAGGATGCCCCATCTACCTCTAGGGTCTTTAGATCCTTTCAAATGGATGATATCCTGTCCGCACTCATGTCGGCGGAATGGGAGAAACCAGACAAGGAACCGGTAATCTCTAAGCGGTACAAAATTACGTACCCTCTTGATCAATCGCAATGTAAGGTGTGGTTGAATCCTCCCAAAGTGGACATGGCCATAGCTAAAATGTCCAAACGTACAGTGCTCCCCGCAGAAGATGGCTTCAACCTGAAGGATTCGCTTGACAGGAGGATGGAAATTGCGTTTAAGTGCACTTATATTGCAGGAGCCAGTCAAGCCTCAGTAGCGGTGGCCTCTAACAGTGTAGCGGTGGCCTTAAGAACCTGGCTAACTAGCCTTCAGTAAGAAATATCTTCTGGAGTTCCTAGGGAGGACTTGCTGGCTTCCTTTGGGAAGATTAATTTGGGAATCGATTTTTTGTGTGACTCCTCATCCCAACAAGTAAAGTTTGGTGCAAAAACTATGGGGCTTTCCACTGCGGGCAGAAGAGCCCTTTGGCTCCGTCCCTGGCCGGGAGATAATTATTCCAAAACCCAACTCTGCAATATGCTCTTTACCCCTGGTAAACTTTTTGACTCAGAGTTGGATACTTTAATGGAAGAGTTGTCGGATAGGAAGGGGAAATCCTTGCCCCTCACCCTTAACTCGTCTAAGAGATACTCTAGGAAGTATTCTCCTCCCAGAAGGGGTAGACAGAATAGATATTCTACCCGTGGCAGGGGGTCTAGGACCTCCAGAAAGGGTAATCAGGATAAGGGGGCTTCTGAACATAAGAAGCAACCCTTTTGACGGGGTCGTTGCTCCAGTAGGTGGCCGACTTGCTTTATTTTTTCCGGTCTGGGCACAAAGGATCAAGGATAATAAAAAACGGTTATTCTCTTCCCCTAACTACCCTGCCCTCAGAAAAGTTTCTGATATCCACTATTCTTCAGGAACCAAAGCAAGTTCTTTTAGAAAGCGCTATTCTAGAGCTAATTTCTTTGGCCACACTGGAGCCTGTTCCCCCCTCGGAGGAAGGCCGAGGTGTACCCAAGCCTTCAGGAAAACACCATCTTATAATTGACTTAAGGTATTTGAACCGCCACTTTCAAAAAAGAAAGTTCAAAATGGAGACTATCAGGTCAGTCAGACCTCGGCTTTCCAGAGGAGAGTACATGGCATCCCTGGACTTAAAGGATGCCTACTTCCATATTCCAATCCATCAGGATTTCCGGAAGTTTCTCAGGATTGCGGTCAGGATCCGAGGGATTCTGTTCCATCTGCAATTCAAGGTCCTTCCATTCGGGATCACCTCTGCTCCATTCGTATTCACCAAGGTGGTATCCTCTATGATGGCGGTTCTCAGGGTGTCTGGGATAAGAGTTATCCCATACCTGGACGACTGGCTCTTAATAGCCAGAACAGAACTGATTCTCCTAGAGCATGTTCAGATTACGCTAGATTTACTCCAGAGCTTGGGCTGATTGGTCAATTGGGACAAATCAGATTTGACCCCGACCACAACCAAACAATTCCTCGGGTTTCTCATAGACTCGATGGAAATGAAGTTGTACCTCTATGTACCCCAGAAGGATCGTATCCTAAGAGGATATTGCTTCCTAAGAACTCCTTGCCAGGTCCTCCTCAGAACTCTATGAGATTCCTGGGGTTGTTGTCATCAGCAGTGAAAGTGGTTCCTTGGGCTCTATGGCACATCAGACCTTACAGTGGGAGATTTTACACATCTGGAACCGAACTATCTCAGGGTTGGACTCCTTACGTGTTCTCTCAACTGTCACCAGACAATCTCTCCATTGGTGGGCCAACCTGAGAGACGGGATGTCTCTGGAGAATCCAGTTTGGACAATTGTTACTACCGATGCCTCCGGCTCAGGATGGGGAGCTCATTTGTCAGATGTCACGATCTCAGGAACTTGGAGTCCAGAAGAGATGAGCCTGTCTTCCAATGCCAGAGAATGGAGAGTGATTTTCTATGCCCTCAAGAGGTTCGAACATCTGCTGACAGGAACAGCGGTCCGCGTGCAATCGGACAATATGGTGTCGGTGTTCTACATCAACAAGCAAGAAGGTACCAGATCTCAGTCGCTTCTTCAGGAAGTAGGGAAGATCTTCAATTGGGCGGAAACAAGGTTATCCGCAGTCCATATCAGAGGAGTCCAGAACACTTTGGCGGATCGCCTAAGCCGGCTAACTTCAATTCCAGGCAAATCGTCCCTATGCCCTCAAATTTTTCAGTAGTTATGCCAGCTTTGGGGTGTACCGGAGATCGACCTTATGGCGACCAGATTCAACAACATACTACCCCAGTTTTGTTCCCTATACTCGGAGGACCAACCTTGGGCTGTGGACGCAATGTTCATTCGATGGGACTTCAGGCTGGCATACATCTTTCCGCCGACCTCAATGATACCCAGGGTATTGATGAAGGTCAGACAGGATCAAGCCTCGGTGATAGCAATAATTCCATTCTGGACGAAGAGATCCTGGTTCTCCCTTCTCATGATAAGGAGCCAGGGGACATTCTGGAGACTCCCTCTGAGGCACAATATGGTAGCCCAGGGCAACCAACTATGCCACAACCTAACGTCCCTCAGCCTAACAGCTTGGAGGTTGACAGGTCCATTTTAAAAGCCAAGGGTTTTTCGGACCGTATATTGGAAACACTTTCCCACTCTAGGAGTGTGGCTACCAATAAAGCATATGCCAGAGTAAAGAAGATATTTACTGCTTGGTGTGCTGCTAGGCAGCTGGATTCTTCATCTCCCACAATTCCGCAGATTCTGGAGTTTCTTCAGGATGGTTTTGACAAGGGTTTTTCACCTAATACCCTAAAGATTCAAGTTACTGCCATGTCAGCTTTCTTGGGAAAAAAGCTCTACCAGATTCCTGAAGTAGGAAGCTTTATTAAGGCTGTATCTAGACTGCATCCTAGAATGGTCAAGCCCGTTGCCTCTTGGGACTTGGGACTTGTTCTTAAATATGTTTGCTTTCCTCCCTTTGAACCCCTACAGGATGTAGGACTCAAATTTTTCTCTATGAATGTCTGTTTCCTTCTTGCAATCACCACGGCCTTGGAGAACTGCAAGTCCTTTCCTCGGCTGAACCCTACACAACGTTCCTTCCAGACAAGGTCCTTTTGAGGTACTTACCTGATTTTTCCCCTAAAGTCTCATCCTTCTCTAACAGAAATCAGTTGATTTCTCTACCAAGATATGTCCCTGATTCCTCCTTAGGTGAGGAAGGTCATCTCAACAACCTTGATCTTGTGAGAGCTCTTCAGGATTATATTGAAAGAACTGCTCCCTTTCGTAAAGATGAGAACTTATTTGTTCTATTTCAGGGATCAAATAAGGGGAAAAAAGCCTCTAAGCCCACATTGGGGCGATGGATTTGTGAATGCATCAAGGATGCTTATACCTTGGCTGACCTAGAACCTCCAAGGTTCCCAGCCCACTCTACTAGAGCTCTATCCACCTCTAAAGCTGAGCGAGGCTCAGTTCCCTTAGAGCATATTTGTCAGAGTGCCTCTTGGAGCACTCCATCTACGTTTTTCAAGCATTATAAGATGGACTGTGCCTCTTCTCCTGACTTTGCCTTTACAAGATCTATTATTAACGCTGTTAATATTTAATTCCCACCCCTTTGGGTACTATGTAAATCCCCATCATTGTGCTGCTGGTCAGACGACGGGGAGATTGAAATTTAAATAGTTAATTTGTTTTCCCTTAGTCTGACAGCAGCACAAGGCTCCCTCCCAAATGTATATTTTTTTTGTATCTAAGTTGTACTATATAATAAACTCGAGGGGGGCTGTCCTGAGGGGGCTTTTATGCCCAGAGGGGGGCGTGTATTTTTATTTTCTTTCATTAAAAATTCCTGGGTCCTGCAGCTCACAGGGGCGGAGATACACCCCATCATTGTGCTGCTGTCAGACTAAGGGAAAACAAATTAACTTCTTAAATTTCAATATATATCACAGCTAAATAATTTTTCTTTTTAACTATTGTGATTATTATATTGTTATAAAAAAAGTGAGCCTTTTGCTTAGTCTTTACTTTTCTAAAATTCTGAAAATTATTTCCATATATTTTTAGGGGCAAAGATTCTGTATTTTAGATACAGAGCTCCAGGTACAGACTTAGGCCATGTTTACAAAAAGTTTTTTAGCCGTATTTTCAGGTAAAAAAAAAAAATGGTTGAAATTATTGTTAGCTGTTTTTGCATTAAGGCTGTGAAATTAAAGTATGTATGCACAATTAAGTCATTCTACAGACATTTTACAGCCCCAAAAAGGCAATAAACTGTGTAAACATTAGCCTTACCTTGTTGTAACCAGAGTAAATTGCAGCTGAAAAGCACAGCTCTCAGACTATATAAATATAAGGGTGAATTTATTCATGCCTGACACCGGAAAAGTAGCATATAAAGTTGCAAATCTTTGAGCAACACTCAAGTTTTTTAAGCAAAACACTAAAAATGTTGTGACTTTTTATCACAGAAATAAAGCTTATGTAAAATTATGTGTTTTTTTGTGTAAAGTTACTGGTGTCAAGGATTGATACATTCATCCCATTGTTTTTGCAGAATTTTTAAGGCCATAAAATAGCTGTTTAAATAGGCACTGACATCTGAAAAAATTTTGCATAAATCTATAGTATAGATATAATTTACTTTGTAATATATATTTTTAAACAAAAATGCTTCTTTCTCCTGTTATCAATCTTCTTTCCTCGTCACCCCCCCCCCCCTCTCCTTTCAGAATGTATTCCACTTCAAGCCAATACAAGTCTATGGAGGAGGAAGGGGGAAACTGCAAATTAGTGATGAAGCCTACAGAGCAGAAATCTGTTGAAAAATACCATAAACAAGTTATATACTGGCCAAAAATAGTGCTGCCCCTCATGTATACACAGGGCTGTGTATCCTGAAAAGTCACCTGAAATGACAGATATGCTTTAAGGCTCAAAAAAAAACTTACATTTTTTACTTTTGAGTTCTATTGTTACTACACACATTTATTTATTGCTGTAATTATATATTTTTTGCTGTAAAATTAAGTGGCATGTGTGTTTTTTCAACATGTACTTTTCTTTTTTTTTTTCAGCTGAAAAAGCAAAAAAAAAAATCTCTGTTAACATGGCCTAACTCTGACAGACAAAACAAGCTTTTGTAACACCCTTTCTGAGAGGAAATGTGTGGCAACCAGAAGCCCAGTCAGTTGATACAATCAAAGGTGTCCAAGATATCTAACATATCATAAAACATGTTATACATGAGAAAATTCTGTCTGCCTCTAGAGTCTTTGAACCCATTTAGAGTCTTGGAACCCAGTAATGAATTGGACTTCAGTACGTTTCTCTGTGTGGAGGCCCAAGGCAGCCAGGATCTAGCTGTTCAGCTCGTTCTAAGATTTCAGGAAAAAAATATTACAAAATGCATTATTTTGAAGCTATTTAAATAAAAATGAAAAAATTTTGTGGGAACAAGTCAGGAACATAATGGAAATTCAGTAACCAAAAAACAGATATATAAATACAAACAAGGAAGGATATAGCATATTAACATACAGTTGAGAACCCAAAATCAAGATTAACGGCAGGTATGATAATATCAACAAGACTAGATAAGGATAGGTTTACAGCAGACAAAACCAGGAGATGCAGGGGATAAATAGGTAAACTGAATGCCATAACACCAAATGGGTCAAGAAATCAAGAGCACTGTTTACACTGGACTCAGAACAAGGAACACACTAAACACATCACTCCAAGCATAGAGGGACATCAATATCAAAGCCAAATAGCATCCCAGACAGCAGGCACTCTCCATCGAGTGATCAGGATACTGGCCTAGGAGGAAACAAAAATCTATGATGCAAGCAAACACGGGTACAGGCAGAAGACTCACTGATTCCTAGATATACGGAATAGCACATGGCTTAGAACAAGATTCTATCCTAAAAGTTGCAGGATGAAACAAGGTCAAAACAGGACTGACATAACGCACAGTGTAAATACAGACTAAGGCAACACAAAGCAAATGTACTAAAACAAATGAACTAAAACAAAACAGGCTAAAATCTATATATCAAACAGGACAGATAACCATGGTTAAAACTCAGGACATGTGTTCAAACAGTCAAAAGGTGCATAAAGAAACAAGACATAGTTAGACGAAAGATCTAATTACCAACACCAAGTTCCAGCAGAGCTAGGGTCTAAATAACCCCACCTGGGAAGCCATGCTGTAACCATTAAAGGAGTAGTCCGACGTGCACTTTTCTCATTTTATCCTGTCCGTGCTGCAAAATAAAAGAGAACAAACTTTCTCTTACCTGCTAACGAGCCCCCGGAGCTCCAGTACACTCCGGTACAGGTGTTCGGTCCCCGGGCTGTATTCTTCTTACTTCCTGTTAGCCCAGCACGTCACACGGAGCTTCAGCCTATCACCGGCCGCAGTGATGTCCTGCCTCGGCTGGTGATAGGCTGAAGCTCCATGTGACGAGCCAGGCTAACAGGAAGTAAGAAGAATACAGCCCGGGGACCGAACACCTGCACCGGAGTGTACCGGAGCTCCGGGGGCTCGTTGGCAGGTAAGAGAAAGTTTTTTTTTTTTTTTTTTTGCAGCCCGGACCGGATAAAATGAGAAAAGTGCACGCCGGAGTACTCCTTTAACTCTTCCTAAACCAGGGAGAATTAACACAGAAACTGTTCAGACACAAACCTAATGTCTGAACAGGACCCAAAGAACAAAATACAGATGAACAGCCATTACAGTTACCCTATGAATTGTTTGCTGTATTATTTTGTGTAAACTATATTTGCAGTTCAAGGCTGCAATTTTTATAACAGTGATAAATGCTATCACCTTTCCATGTTTTGCTGGTTGACAATAAGCAACATAAAATTTACAGCATAAAACAAATATAAAAACGTTATCAATATAAAGATTGTAAAAGGCTACATAGTGAAATGGACATGTTTTCCAATGTACAAATTAATAGCAGATGACAAGCATAATAGTATAATATATATAAAATATTTCTTAGTGGAATGCCTCCCAAATGTATGCAAGAAAACCAGGGGGTAAAAAAAAAGTATTTTTAATTAAATCAATGGAAGGCTGCTGCAAGGGAAATCTCCATAGTGTAAACATACCATAACCAGACCCCAACCATGCCTATGTGGGGGTGTTTGGTTTCACTGTTCTCTAGTTGCTCCTCTGGTTTCTCCAGTTTTGGCTCCACTGGTATTGATGGGTCCCTGATAGAAGTCTCCTGGTGATGTCACCATACATTGTGCACAATCATTGGCTTCAGTGGTCACATGCAACAACAAGTTATATGACCATTCTGGCAACTGATTGGATGCAGGGTCCTGTGCACAGTGTATGGTGACATTACCGGGCCATTGTGGGACCAGGAGTGACTAGAGGGGTGAGTATAAGTTTTTTTTATTTTGTTTCCTAATCCCTGCCTCCTGGCAATTTTATGTTGAGCCTGGAAAACCTTATTTGCTTTATAATTATTCTGGTATATAGTGGAGTTCATCATCTTTGTGTAAAGCAACAGTGGAGCTTTTATTTTCCAGCTTTTATTTTTACAAAGGCCACTGAAAAATAAAGGGTGAAATCTGATTGAGGCTTCAGAGCCCGAATCATCAAAAAAATCATCACTCCTTCACCCTTTTCCTATGACTGTAGATGTGTACATCATAACTAATGGTATAAATCTCCCAGGTCCACTGTCCTCTTTTTTTTTCCTTTTTAAGAAGGTTAAAGGGGTACTCCTCCCCAAGACATCTTATCCCCTAGCCAAAGGATAAGGCATAAGATGTCTGATTGCGGGTGTCCCGCTGCTGGGGACCCCTGTGATCTCCCTCCTGCACCCGGCATTCGTTTAGCATCGGGTGCAGCGCCGGAGGCTCGTGACGTCACGGCCACGCCCGCTCGTGACATCACAGACATGCCCCCTGACATTACAAGTGGGGCATGACCGTGACGTCACAAGCCTCTGCCCCGCATCGCCAGTCATCTGGCATGGAGCAAAGTTCGCTCCGTGCACCAGATGTCTGTGGTGCCGCAGACCCCCACGATCAGACATCTTAAGATGTCTAGGGGCAGAGTATTTTGCTGCATATTTTGCTCTATATTTGCTGCTGCATATTATAGTCAATGGGTAGGAAAATATGCAGCAGCAAATATGTGAACGCACCCTAAAACAATAAGGTAGAACAGACTTCTGCGGTGTTTCTTTCACTATGACTACAGTAGGCCCAGAGCTGTCTGTACAAAATGGTGAAGCACTTTTCCCTTGTGTACTTAATGTATACCCAGTGTAAATAATTCTTATTTGATTTCTCACCATTGAAAGAAGGATTCTGGAAAAACACAATAATGTTCAAACACTTTTGCTGACTTTTCATTCATCTTGGAAGAAATTGCTAAGTCACTCCATATGTATGTGCACTCTTCCCAGCCCTGTGTGTTATTGGTAAAAATAGCATTTCGTTTTTTCTGCCACTATAGTTTTTGTTGCTAACTTCACTTCTGTCTGATCCTTTAGTGGATTGTGTTATGTGTTTTCCATTCCTGTTTCTTGTTTGTCTGACTCATTTTGCAAACACTACAACCCCTCTCTGATTCAATCCTCCTTGGTGAGTAGTTACTCACTCATCCTGCAAGTGCTACAACCCTTACTGACTGCTATTATTCCTAATTGCATTCATTTGCAACACTACATGGTTTAATACAAGTTAGGCTGGGTTCACATATATCAGTCGTCCGGCACAGTTTCCCTCCAGCGTGCACCGGAGGGAAACTGATGCTAGAACTGATCCCATTCATTTGAATGGGACAGTTCACAATCATCCAGCATCTCAATTTTGATGCCGGATGGTTGGACATGTCCATTGTTTCTGGGCAACGGACAGGGGAACGCAGCAAGCTGTGTTCCCCTGTCCGTTGCCCAGAAACAATGGACGCCGCATGCCATACAACTGATGACAAGTTGTCATCAGTTGTGGCATCAGTTGCGTCGAGATTTAGGCTGAGTTCACCTATGCTGGATGCCGGACATATGTGAACCCAGCCTTACTGGGGTTTAGAGAACACTATCCACTTGCAGTAGAAAAAAATATGTGGAAATATAAGGAAATGCTGCGAATTTTCAATTTCGCTAATTATACTCCAACTAAGGCCCATGGTCTTTTCAGTTTTACACGATGACCTATTGTCATTGTTCACTGGAGAAATGTGGACATTGCTACTTTACACTTACTTTTCATTTCTTCTCATAATATTTCATATGGGTAATGGAATTACTTGAATTATTTCATTTCAAGCATGTGTATTTTTGGTGGAAAGATTACTTTCAGAATTTTAGTTGTTTGTAAAAAATGTAGAATTTTTAAATACTGATATAATGTAAATATACTTTATATGGAGAATGTTGAAGACCGCTTTTTTATGGAGTTAGAAACATCAAAATCAATAGAGGACACGTACATCTTTATTACCCACACAAATAATGTGTCTTGTCAGGGTTCTCACCCCTCCCCTCTACTACTTGCCCTTGAGTGGTCTCTGATCGCCAAATGTGTTCCTGGATTCTGCTATTTTTGGTTATTTTTGTGTTATGGTATGTGGTAAGGCCGGAATAAATACTAAGCGGAGCTTGTTGCATATCTGTACCAAGGAGCGAAAAAGAAAACAAATTAAAAATGAATAATGAGTGTGAGTGAGTGTGAGTGAGTGAGTGTTCTATCTGTCAATATATGGAGCCCCCACGGGAATTTGTACATCCCGGGGTGGGCACCACATATTGTTTGCAAAACTATGTCAACTGTAAAACTCGAAATGTAGTTTATGCCCTTCTTTGTCCCTGTGAACAGGTATATATATAGGTCAGACTACGCAAGAACTCAGGAAGCGTATACAGAAGCACTTTTCCACAATATCCTTACAGAAAGGGAATTTAAAAGTGATTGGACCTTGATGTCGGTGGCAGCCCCTTATAGGAGACATCATGCTGGTAAGATTGGGGGCACTAGAGTGGTGGGGTCTGAAAAGGTGTCTTTTGGGGTGTGTGGAGGAGACATAACAGGTCTGTTACTCAGTCGTGAATCCAAATGGATTTTTGAATTGAGCTCAGTGGCGCCTGGGAGTGGAATGAGGAATTGACATTTACAGGTTTTTTGGGCAATTAGAAACACCTCTTGGTTATAGAATGGGGTTATTCATCATTTTATGGGTTGTGGCCACTTTTTCTTGTTTGCTAATTTTTTTCACTTACAGTATTACCTTTTTTCGCATTTCACAAAGACACTATGCTATATACACACAATTCAGTATATTTACACCGGTTCACTTATTACATATTTTTCACACATTTTTATAGCACACTCACTTTGATACACACTCACACATTGACACACATACACTTACACATCTTTCCTATTTTCTTTTTCACACGGCCCGCCCCCTCAATACAAGTCTAAGGGAGGGGGCGTGGTGGCCATCATGCCCCCTCCCACAGACTTGCATTAAGGGGGCAGGCCGTGACAGACAGATCGCAACAGGTGTCAAAAGTGGTACAAATTTTTTCAAAATTTGTTGGGTACCAAAAAAAAGAAAAAAAAGGATGCAGTAGGTATGGGGAAAATGTACATTATTAAAATGCATTACTAATAAAAAGTTTACCAAAATTAATTATAAAAAATATATTATTTTTACATTTAAATTGCCCCATTCTACATTTTTATTATTGCCGGCTACATTTTTAGGTCACTGCCCGCCCACATAAATTGATCCCTGTTTAAAAATGAATAAAAATGTTGTTATGGAAAATATGAATTTCGTTAAATACATTGTTTTCCATCCCTGCTGCATCCTTTTTTTTGGTACCCAACAAATCAGTGATGTGAGTTCTATTCACATCACTGGCCGGCCGGAGTACAGAGCAGAGATGCGAGCGCACTAGAAAGCTGCTCCACATCTCTGCAATATAAAGGACAATCACATCGGGTGTCAGGAGTGACACCCTGGGCAATCTGTCTATTAGTACAGGTACTACTACTCCCAGCATGGAACAGTCTGTTCCATGTTGGGAGTAGAAGTGCTACCTGAAAAATCTAAAAAAATAAAGAAAAAATGGAAAAAAGTTAAAATCACACACACTTTATTGAACACATTATTAAAATGCATTACTAATAAAAAGTTTACCAAAATTAATTATAAAAAATATATTATTTTTACATTTAAATTGCCCCTTTCTACATTTTTATTATTGCCGCCTACATTTTTAGGTCGCTGCCCGCCCACATAAATTGATCCCCGTTTAAAAATGTATAAAATTTCATTATAAAAAATACGAATTTCGTTAAATAAATTTTTTTCCATCCCTACTGCATCCTTTTTTTTTTCTTTTTTTTTTGGTACCCAATAAATTTTGAAAAAAACGCCAAAGGGGCCAAAAATGTTTCTGGTGTTTTTTTCTTAGTCGAAACTTAGCCTTAGGATTTTGGGACAATAAAGACATATTTTATTTAAAAAAAAAAAAAATATATATATATATATATATATATATATATATATATACGGTATATATTTTTGTGTTGTTGAGGCATAGCTTTCATGAGGTGTAATTTTTTTTCTTTATTTTCCTATCTTCTAAGCATTCATATTGGGGCTTGTTTTTTGCAGGATGAGTTGAAGTTTTTATTGGCACTGTGCTAGGTGAGGAGGGGGGAGGGGGACAGTTCCGCAATGATTATTCACAATTTGTTTTTCATCATAATGAGAACTTTTAATCACGCATTTAATGCTTTGGTACTGGGAGTATACCCAGGGTTGTAAATACTTTCGGTGTAGCTGTTGCCACTATGCTGTGTGCAAAAAAAAACAATTCCCCCCTATGGTTGAATCCACATGGGTCAGAACAGATCATTATGTTGTAGATTTGTGATTTATTTCACAGATTTTACCTGTGCATAGGGAATAGAATCAGTGATGAATCTGCAACAAAATCTACATATACAATCTACAATAATTATGATTTTTTTCACTCTAATGGGGTGTATTCATTCTGAATGTCTAGGACGGCACTAGCACTCATAAGTGAAATCATGTGACATGTCTTTACTCTTACAACCCGTGGAGTAATAATGGAAGCACAATGGCCCTCATTTACTACTGCAAACCTGACATGTTTTTTTTCGGGTTGTGCGCCAAATTCTGGCCATTGCTCCAGAATTTCTGTCTGCGGCAGAATTTGCATCAGAGATGGAAAAAAAAACAGACTAGCTCTCCATTTTACTAAGGAAACCCATAAAAGGGGCAGGCCTGTCAGGAAAAAGGGCGTGGTCACCAAAAAGGGGCATGTTCCCGACATTTTTTTTTTTTTTTATAACCAACATATTTACTAAGGTTTCCACAGAAAATGTGGTGGATTTCAGCTGAGGAAAAAAAATGTAGGGAAAGCTTAGTAAATACCGTGGAAAATAAATTATAGGGAATTAAAAGCCACAAAGAAACCTACACTCCACTCTTAGTAAATTGGGGCCAATGTGTTAGTCCGTGTTAGGGTGGGTTCACACTACGTTTTGTCCCATACGGGAGCGCATACGGCAGGGGGGAGCTAAAAGCTCGCGCTCCCGTATGTTACCGTACGCGCTCCCGTATGTCATTCATTTCAATGAGCCGACCGGAGTGAAACGTTCGGTCCGGTCGGCTCATTTTTGCGCCGTATGCGCTTTTACAACCGGACCTAAAACCGTGGTTGACCACAGTTTTAGGTCCGGTTGTAAAAGCGCATACGGCGCAAAAATTAGCCAACCGGACCGAACGTTTCACTCCGGTCGGCTCATTGAAATGAATGACATACGGGAGCGCATACGGTAACATACGGGAGCGCGAGCTTTTAGCTCCCCCCTGCCGTATGCGCTCCCGTATGGGACAAAACGTAGTGTGAACCCAGCCTTAGCCTGACATGAACTGTACTGACCTTATTCTGGCATCTCGAGTTACGACAGGGTACTATGAGGATTCAGCAAACACAGATCAGCTTAGCAACTATTGTTATCTTACATGGGGCAATCATAATGTACATATAAGAGACTACTGTAAAATACACTGATGGATTTCGATACACAAGGATTTCCTGTTTTCTGGCCACCTGCCATTTACAATAGTAATATTGTCTATAGTTAGAGGCATTTTAAGGTGACATTGCTGGGCTGCTGGTTTCTTTATATTGTTACTTCCTGAGGACTGTTACCGAGCAGATATTCATCAAGATATGAGAACTGCCTCATCGATTGTTAGTCTTCTTATCTGAGCTCTTTTTTTATAATCAATTGAATTGAACAAGGGTAATATGAGGTATGGCTGTGTTTAACCTCTTAAGGACATAGGACGTTCTCTAACGTCCCCACTACCTGGGCTTTAATGCCCAAGGACGTTAGAGAACGTTCTGTTGTATTTCCCTTGCGATCTGCGGCGATACCGGGCTGATCGGGTCTCTGGGATTGGGGGTTGTCACAGACAGCCAGGGCCATGCTGGAGGCTAGGAGCGAGGTGGCAAGCCTGCCACCTCCTCCTATCCCCTGCGATTCTTCGGTTAGCTAACCGACCAATCGCAGGAGGGGGGTGGTTACTTCCTCCCGCCCTGCCCGGTCCCTGGAAGTCCGGAGAGGACAGGAGGAAGACCGGAGGACGCGGCGGGGGACAGGGGAGTGCTGGGGCCCGGAACTGGTACTTACCCTGTCCCTGAAGACCCGGATCCCGGCGATGAAGACGGCGGCGGCGGCGACAGGTGAGTTCCTCTTCAGCCATGGTCGGGCCCTTTACAGCAATGCACGTCGCCGTAAAGCGACATGCATTGCTGTAATGGGACCCTGTATACTATAACTCCCAGCATGCCCAGCCAGCCCTTGGCATCTGGGCATGCTGGGAGTTGCAGTTTTGCAACATCTGGAGGTCCACAGTTTGGAGACCACTGTGCCCTTCCAGATGTTGCAAAACTACACATCCTCAGCATGCCCTTACTGTCCAGGCATGCTGGGAGTTGTAATTCTGTAACATCTGGCCCTCCAGATGTTGCAGAACTACAACTCCCAGCATGCCTGGACAGTTTTGGAACATCTGGAAGGTCACAGATTGGGAACCACTGTATTAGTGGTCTGCAAACTGTAGTCCTCCAGATGTTGCAAAACAACAACTCCAAGCATGCTGGCTCTAAAGATCTTGCCGAACTACTACTCCCAGCATGCCTGAGAATGTTTGGGAGTTGTGGTTTTGCAACAACTGGAGGCACACTGGTTGGGAAACTTTGTCTGTTTCCTAACTTAGTGCTTCCCAACCCGTGTGCCTCCAGCTGTTGCAAAACTATAACTACCAGCATGCACTGATAGACTGTGCATGCTGGAGGTTGTAGTTTTGCAACAGCTGGAGGTCCCCCCCCCCCCTTGTGAATGTACAGGGTACATTCACATGGGCAGGGGCTTACAGTGAGTATCAGGCTGCAAGTTTGCGATGCAGCAAATTTTGCGCGGCAGCTCAAACTCGCAGCGGGAAACTCGCTGTAATCCCCCGTGTGACTGTACCCTAAAAACACTACAATAACACACAATAAAATAAAAAGTAAAAAACATTACATATACACATACCCCTACACAGCCCCCCTCCCCAATAAAAATGAAAAACGTCTGGTACGCCACTGTTTCCAAAATGGAGCCTCCAGCTGTTGCAAAACAACAACTCCCAGTATTGCCGGACAGCCGTTGACTGTCCAAGCATGCTGGGAGTTTTGCAACAGCTGGAGGCACCCTGTTTGGGAATCACTGGCGTAGAATACCCCTATGTCCACCCCTATGCAAATCCCTAATTCAGGCCTCAAATGCACATGGCGCTCTCACTTTGGAGCCCTGTCGTATTTCAAGGCAACAGTTTAGGGCCACATATGGGGTATCGCATGTTACAACAGCATGTTAGTGTAAAAAAAATACATTTTTTACACTAACATGCTGGTGTTGCCCTATACTGTTCATTTTGACAACAGGTAAAAGGGAAAAAGCCCCCCAAAATTTGTAATGCAACTTCTCCCGACTACCCAGATACCCCATATGTGGGCGCAAAGTGCTCTGGGGGCGCACAACAAGGCCCAGAAGGGAGAGTGCACCATGTACATTTGAGGTGATTTGCACAGGGGTGGCTGATTGCTACAGCGGTTTTGACAAACGCAAAAAAAAAAACTACATGTGACCCCATTTTGGAAACTACACCCCTCACGAAATGTAATGAGGGGTGCAGTGATAATTTACACCCCACTGGTGTCTGACAGATCTTTGGAACAGTGGGCTGCGCAAAGTAAAAATTTTGTACAGCCCACTGTTCCAAAGATCTGACAGACACCAGTGGGGGGGGGGGGGTAAATGCTCACTGTACCACTTGTTACGTTCCTCAAGGGGTCTAGTTTCCAAAATGGTTAGCCATGTGGGGGTTATTTTGCTGTCCTGGCACCATAGGGGCTTCCTAAATATGACATGCCCCCTGAGCAAAATTTGCTCTCCAAAAGCCAAATATGACTCCTTCTCTTCTGAGCATTGTAGTTTGCCCGTAGTGCACTTCAGGTCCACTTATGGGGTAACTTCATACTCAGAAGAGATGGGGTTACAAATTTTGGGGGGTCTTTTCCACTATTAACCCTTGGGGATTTTTTTGCTGTTCTGGTACCATAGGGCTTCCTAAATGCAACATGCCCCCCAAAAACCATTTCAGAAAAATGTACTCTCCAAAATCCTCTTGTCGCTCCTTAGCTTCTGAGCCCTCTACTGCGCCCGCCGAACACTTTACATAGACATATGAGGTATGTGCTTACTCGAGAGAAATTGGGCTACAAAGATAAGTATAAATTTTCTCCTTCTACCACTTGTAAAAATTAAAAAATTGGGTCTACAAGAACATGCGAGTGTAAAAAATCAAGATTGTGAATTTTCTCCTTCACTTTGCTGCTATTCCTGTGAAACACCTAAATGGTTAAAACGCTGACTGAATGTCATTTTGAATACTTTGGGGGGTGCAGTTTTTATAATGGAGTCATTTGTGGGATATTTCTAATATGAAGACCCTTCAAACCTGAACTGGTCCCTGAAAAATAGTGAGTTTGAAAATTTTGTGAAAAATTGGAAAATTGCTGCTGAACTTTGAAGCCCTCTGGTGTCTTCCAAAAGTAAAATCACGTCAATTTTATGATGCAAACATAAAGTAGACATATTGTATATGTGAATAAAAAATTTTTTTTATTTGGAATATCCATTTTCCTTATAAGCAGAGAGCTTCAAAGTTCGAAAAATGCAACATTTTCAATTTTTTCATCAAATTTTGGAATTTTTCACTAAGAAATGATGCAAGTATCGACAAAATTTTACCAATAACATAAAGTAGAATATGTCACGAAAAAACAATCTCAGAATCAGAATGATAGGTAAAAGCATTCCAGAGTTATTAATGTTTAAAGTGACAGTGGTCAGATGTTCAAAAAACACTCTGGTCCTAAGGTGTAAAATGGCCTGTCCTTAAGGGGTTAAAGGGGTACTCCGCTGGAAAACATTTTTTTTTTTTAATCAACTGGTGCCAGAAAGTTAAACAGATTTGTAAATTACCCCTATTAAAAAATCTTAATCCTTCCAGATAGGCTGCTGTATACCGCAAAGGAAGTTCTTTTCTTTTTGAATTTCCTTTCTGTCTGACCGCAGTGCTCTCTGCTGACACCTCTGTCCGTTTTAGGAACTGTCCAGAAAAGTAGCAAAGTTCCTGACATGGACAGAGGTGGCCGCAGAGAGCACTGTGGTCAGACAGAAAGGAAACTCAAAAAGAAAAGAACTTCCTCAGATTAATACCTGCAGGGGATCAGGTTGGTAAGTATGGCTTTTTTTTTTTTCAATGCTGCCCCAAACCATAAAATATTTTATATCTCTCCATGGCCCCTCTAAACAATAACAAGTGCACTTTTACATCACATTTAACAGATAAGGTAAAATCTATATCACTATATAATGCACTAGAGTGATTTAGAAATGGGATGCATTGAATATTATTGGCATATTACTTCTAGTGAGAGAAAAACCTGTGTGAAACTAGGGTATGAGGGTGGGAAGAAGATTGAAGACAGAGGAACCCAAAGTATGGAGAGGTGAGAAGAGGAAATGAAGGAAAGAGGAAGGGAAAGGGGGAAGTAACGATGGAAAAACAATACATTTTTATAGAGATTTCTTATCAGAAAGAGGTGAGTTTGTGACGTCATAGCCCTGCCCCCTCATGACATCACGCCCCGCCCCCTCAATGCAAGTCTATGGGAGGGGGCGTGACAGCCGTCACGCCCCTCCCATTGACTTGCATTGAGGAGGCGGGGCATGATGTCATTAGGGGGTGGGGATATGACGTCACGAGCTCCCGGCGCCAGCTCCAGCGTTCGGAACAGTTTGTTCCAAACGCTGAGCAGCGGAGTACCCCTTTAATGAATGCGTATGTGCATGAACTGTCCTGAATGTATTCACTACATTCTGATGAAGGATATTACCTGCAAGGTGGGGAAAGAATTAACAGTTATAAAATCAATAGTTCCTTACCTGGAATATGAAGTTTTATCTCTTGTTTTGTGAAGTTTTGTTTAAACTTTGGGTTGTTGCATCCTTCGCCACTCTCATAAAGGTCATCTTTGGCTTTGTTCCTTACTTTATTACAAAAGCTCAAATAAATGATTTGAGATTGGATGCTTAAGCATAATTTATTTACATTGGGAACTGTTGTAAGAATTCTTCAAATAAAGAAAACATAAATAAACGTAGGGATAGTACGAAGAGTAATAAAGTTTGTAAGCATAATATAAATTCACGAAAGAGCAACTATCTAATATTTGGTCAGAAGGTAAAATACAGGTCCCTTTAAGACGATCAAATAAAGTAGCACCTATACTTGAGTTATCACAATCTACTCCTGTGAATTTTAAAGGGGTACTCCGGTGCTTAGACATCTTATCCTCTATCCAAAGGATAGGGGATAAGATGCCTGATCGTGGGGTCCCGCGGCTGGGGACCCCCGTGATCTTGCACGCAGCTGGAATACCCCTTTAAATACACTTGAAGGAACTGACACAGATTTTCACTCTAATGGAGAGAATGAATACCAGGAAGAGGCTGGAGGATAGGGAATAGTGTCTGATCACTGTGACCCACGGAATCGCAAGAACAAGGCCCAACTCTTTCTGCTGAATGCTTTGGGACATCCCTATGGCCTGTGATTGGCTGAGCGGGCCATCAGTGCCGAAATGAGTACATTTTAAGAAGGTAGGGGCCCGACAGCTCCCCATTCTAGCGAGATCTCTGGTGGTCCCAGCGGTCCCAGCGGTCAGGCTCCCAGAATCAGACACCTATCCTGTAGATAAGAGATACGTTTTTGATAACTGGATAACCCCTTTAAATTTAGACTGTGTAATGTTCATGCCATATATAGCTGCTTTAGTTAAGAAATAAAATGGTCTTGGTATTAGCCAAAATAAGTGGCGCAGTGACTGCCTGAATCCTGCAGTGTCATGTTGGCTTCATATCTGGAAAGTAAAGCCAGGATTATTAGTGCTGAGGGAGCATTTTTGGCTTGGGGAACATACAGTATGGGTGCGGCTGTGGCTGACAAGCTGTTATGGAAGCATCTAAGGCTTCTTTTTAGGAACATAGGGGGTATTTATCAATTTTGCCTGTTGACAGTTTCTTTTTACCCTTTTTTTTTTTTCACTTTGGTTTTCGTGGACATGCACCAAATTTATCATTTGGTGCAAGTTGTTAGTAATTTTGGCTCAAATGTTGAAATCAGCTGTTCTCAGCGCCTTTTACACAGAACTTACCACCACAGAGGACGCGTATTTTACCCCTTGTGCAGCCATTTCGGAGTCCCTCCTGCAGTATATCAGCAAGCGACATGAGTTATTTTCTTTTATGGGGTTTATAGCCACCATGTGAAATGGATTTTATTTTCAACTTGAGCATTTATTTTTTTTTTGGTTACTTTAGTGCAGTGGTCTTCAACCTGCGGACCTCCAGATGTTGCAAAACTACAATTCCCAGCATGCCCGGACAGCCGTTGGCTGTCCGGGCATGCTGGGAGTTGTAGTTTTGCAACATCTGGAGGTCCGCAGGTTGGAGACCACTGCTTTAGTGCTTACCTTTCCTGAACCTGTGTGGCCATGTCCAATGCTGGCTCAACGGAGGGTGAAGGTCGCTCAGAGACAACTATGTCGCAGGATGGTATTGAGCAGCACTGGAGGCGTCGCTGCTTTCACAAAAAAAAAGTTTTATGTATTTTTACATTTTCTGACATCGTTAACTGTGTTTTCCATGTGCAAAATTTCTTGGCGGTGATTTGCGGCAAAAAAAAACACAAAATTGCGCCAAAGATCGATTGGCGCAAATGATGAATTACTGACTAAAGTTAAAATCACAAACAGGACCGTGTGATTTTGATAAAGTTGTAAAAATGACAGTGGAGAAAATGCGCCAAACTTTGGCGCAAAAAGACACTGCGCCAAAGCATTGCGCCAAAGTTATGTTAAAAAAAAACACATAAATCCTTTGATAAATACCCCCCATTGAGACCACAAAAAGCTAGAAAAAAGTGTGAAGCTGTTGTCATGTCCCTGCACATTACGCTGGGTGTGTCACATTACATGAAGTGCTCCCATAGCTGATCAAATCCCTTCATCCACCAGAACTGCTTTGGTTCCTATTGACTATAGGGACATAGGAAAGTTTGAAGCCCACAGTACACTAGATAGCTTGGTATTTGATATCTGACGGATGCAGAGTTATCACATTATCACACACAAATAATTGCTTCAGACACAAGACACTGATATACTCCACTTCCTTTGTGGTTACAGGTTCTCATGTGTCTAAAAGGTCATAAAAAAGGCCTACTTCTCTAATATCCTTAGAAATATCCTCATAAGCATAAACAATACACTTGTCATGGCAGACGATGTGCACCATACTGGTTAAAGACGCACCCAATTTTAAATGAGGAAAATCTAGAATACAATGTAAAGTATAGGTCACAGTGATCTTCAACCAGCGGACCTCCAGATGTTGCAAAACCACAACTCCCAGCATGCCCGGACAGCCGTTGGCTGTCCGGGCATGCTGGGAGTTGTAGTTTTGCAACATCTGGAGGTCCGCAGGTTGAAGACCACTGGTATAGGAGGTAATACTCACGTGTCCCTGCCGCTCCGGACCCGTCACCGGCTCGTCACCGCTGCCCTGGATGTCGCCCTCCACTGCTGTCACCGTGTCCCCAGGGTGTCCCTTTCGCTCCGGAACGTCTCTGCTGCCCGGTATCCTCGCTCTCTGTCGCCGCCATCACATCGCTACGCACGCCGCTCCTATTGGATGATGGGGCGGCGTGCGCGACGACGTGATGACGACGAAGGAGAGCGCCGGCCATGCAGGGGATCCCGGCACGGAGCAGACACCGAGGAGGCAGTTAAGGTCCCTCCCGGTGCAGCCGGGTTAGTGTCACTTTTGCTTCAGACACGGCGGTCAGCTTTGATCGCCGCGTCTGAAGGGTTAATACAGGGCATGACCGCGATCGGTGATGTCCTGTATTAGCCGCAGGTCCCAGCCGCTGATGGCCGCAGGGACCGCCGCGATAGGGGTGTATTCGCCATATAAGATGCACCAACTTCCCCCCCCCCCCCCCCCAAAAAAAGTGCGTCTTAAACGGCGAAAAATACAGTATATGAAATCCAAGGCTTCGGCTGAAATTTCACACTACTTTCTTTTATTAAAAATATTAATATAAAAAAAAAAAAAAAAACACAAAAAATGTCAAATAATTTTGAACTCCCAAGATGCAGTTTTTCTTTGGCGTTATATCCCCTGCAATTTCTTTATTACGAGTCTTGTGATTTATTCATGTGACTCATCATTGTAATCCACAGTGTTTTGTTGTCCCCCCCCCACACCCTCTCATAGAAGTCAAAGGAAGGGAAAACCGAAATATTTCAATTGCAATACGCTCAAGATGTTGCAATTTGTGAAAACTAGTCTAAAAAACTCCACAAAAGGGTGAAAAAACATCATGTGAGTCTGGCATTTTACATTTCCTTATTGACTCCTAGCTTACAGCTGGCAGAAGCATTTTTGGCTAAAAAAAACTCTACAGAGAGAATGGCGTTTTTTAGGGTGTTAAAAAAAATAAAAAAAAGCCAAGTGGAATCCCATCCTGACAGTGGTATATATAGAGGATGATGTATTTTTAGGACCATTCTTTTATGGCTCTGTACCACACTTTTGGGTCCCACAACATATGCTTGCAGGAAAATGACCTGACATAGCCACAGGTAGTTACCCAATGGATCCCTTGACAAAATTCTATGATATATGTTGGCAACACTTTTTGACAAGATGCTGGTGTATACCTGAACATATAGCCAAATAATGATGTGAACAACCCCTAAACTGTACATATATATCAGCAGGGAAGGATTCATTTTTCTACACCAATGTATATTTATAGTAGTAGTCTGTCTGCGACCCCTACACAACCCAGTCCCTCTTCCTTGGTATTCCCTTGCATGGCTGAGTTGATTTATGGCCATGAACATCATACACACCTGTCTTAAAGGGGTTCTCCGGTGCTTAGGTATCTTATCCCCTATCCAAAGGATAGGGGATAAGATGCCTGATCGCTGGGGACCCGCCGCTGGGGACCCCTGTGATCTTGAACACCATACCCCATTAAAATCAGTCCCTGGAGCGTGTTCGCTCCGGGTCTGATTACTGTCGATCGCGAGGCTGGAGCGTTGTGACATCACGGCTCCACCCCCGTGTTATGTCATGCTCCGCCCCCTCAATGCAAGCCTATGGGAGGGGGCGTGATCACGCCCCTCCCATAGACTTGCATTGAGGGGCGGGGCGT